>NW_026904084.1:0-157943 GCF_024500275.1 Phycodurus eques | reverse complement strand
GTCGTCATGTTACAATTTAGTCAATATAGGCCTACTACTGGAGAGAAACCGAGTGCTTTGACGCTCGCCGTTCGGCCCCACAGCTGTCCAGAGACTCGGGGGAGGCCTCCCCTGAAAGCTGGATTCCCACCAATCGTTTGTTTCAAATCTTAGGCCACTAGCTCAAAACAAGGCGCTAAAATGTCCTGCCAAAGTCACATAGGTCGTCATGTTACAATTTAGTCAATAAAGGCCTACTACTGTAGCGAAAACGAGTGTTTTGACGCTCGCTGTTCGGCCCCACGACCTCCGAGAGGCTTGTAAGACGCCTCCCCTGAAAGCTGGATTCCCACCGATCGTTTGTTTCAAATCTTAGCCCACTAGCTCAAAACTAGGCGCTAAAATGTCCTGCCAAAGTCACATAGGTCGTCATGTTACAATTTAGTCAATAAAGGCCTACTACTGGAGAGAAACCAAGTGCTTTGACGCTCGCCGTTCGGCCCCAGAAATGTCCAGAGACTCGGGGGAGGCCTCCCCTGAAAGCTGTATTCCCACCGATCGTTTGTTTCAAATCTTAGCCCACTAGCTCAAAAGTGAGCGCTAAAAAGTCTTGCCAAAGTCACATAGGTCGTCATGTTACAATTTAGTCAATAAAGGCCTACTACTGGAGAGAAACCGAGTGCTTTGACGCTCGCCAATAGGCCCCACGACCTCTGAGAGGCTTGGAAGTTGCCTCCCCTGAAAGCTGGATTCCCAAGGATCGTCTGTGTGAATTCCTCGCCCGCTAGAATGAAATTAAGCGACCTAAAGTCGTGCCGAAGTCAAATCGGTCGTCATGGTACTCGAGCGAAACTGAGTGCTTTAACGGTCGCCGCTCGGCCCCACAGCAGTCCAGAGACTCGGGGGAGGCCTCCCCTGAAAGCTGGATTCCCACCGATCGTTTGTTTTAAATCTTAGCCCACTAGCTCAAACGTAAGCGCTAAAAAGTCCTGCCAAAATCACATAGGTCGTCATGTTACAATTTAGTCAATAAAGCCCTACGACTGGAGAGAAACCGAGTGCTTTGACGCTCGCCGTTCGGCCCCACAGCCATCCAGAGACTCGGGGGAGGCCTCCCCTGAAAGCTGTATTCCCACCGATCGTTTGTTTCAAATCTTAGCCCACTAGCTCAAAAGTGAGCGCTAAAAAGTCTTGCCAAAGTCACATAGGTCGTCATGTTACAATTTAGTCAATAAAGGCCTACTACTGGAGCGAAACCGAGTGCTTTGACGCTCGCCAATAGGCCCCACGACCTCTGAGAGGCTTGGAAGTTGCCTCCCCTGAAAGCTGGATTCCCAAGGATCGTCTGTGTGAATTCCTCGCCCGCTAGAATGAAATTAAGCGACCTAAAGTCGTGCCGAAGTCAAATCGGTCGTCATGGTACTCGAGCGAAACTGAGTGCTTTAACGGTCGCCGCTCGGCCCCACAGCAGTCCAGAGACTCGGGGGAGGCCTCCCCTGAAAGCTGGATTCCCACCGATCGTTTGTTTTAAATCTTAGCCCACTAGCTCAAACGTAAGCGCTAAAAAGTCCTGCCAAAATCACATAGGTCGTCATGTTACAATTTAGTCAATAAAGCCCTACGACTGGAGAGAAACCGAGTGCTTTGACGCTCGCCGTTCGGCCCCACAGCCATCCAGAGACTCGGGGGCGGCCTCCCCTGAAAGCTGGAATCCCAACGATCGTGTGTTTCAAATCTGAGCCAACTAGCTCAAAAGTAAGCGCTAAAAAGTCCTGCCAAAGTCACAATGGTCGTCATGTTACAATTTAGTCAATAAAGGCCTCCTACTGGACCGAAACTGAGTGCTTTAATGCTCGCCGCTCGGCCCCACAGCCGTCCAGAGACTCAAAGGACGCGTGTCCTGAAAGCTGGATTCCCACCGATCGTTTGTTTCAAATCTTAGCCCACTAGCTCAAAGTAGGCGCTAAAAAGTCATGCCAAAGTCACATAGGTCGTCATGTTACAATTTAGTCAATAAAGGCCTACTACTGGAGAGAAACCGAGTGCTTTGACGCTCGCCAATAGGCCCCACGACCTCTGAGAGGCTTGGAAGTTGCCTCCCCTGAAAGCTGGATTCCCAAGGATCGTCTGTGTGAATTCCTCGCCCGCTAGAATGAAATTAAGCGACCTAAAGTCGTGCCGAAGTCAAATCGGTCGTCATGGTACTCGAGCGAAACTGAGTGCTTTAACGGTCGCCGCTCGGCCCCACAGCAGTCCAGAGACTCGGGGGAGGCCTCCCCTGAAAGCTGGATTCCCACCGATCGTTTGTTTCAAATCTTAGCCCACTAGCTTAAAAGTAGGCGCTAAAAAGTCTTACCAAAGTCACATTGGTCGTCATGTTACAATTTAGCCAATAAAGGCCTCCTACTGGACCGAAACTGAGTGCTTTAATGCTCGCCGCTCGGCCCCACAGCCGTCCAGAGACTCAAGGGAGGCGTCCCCTGAAAGCTGGATTCCCACCAATCGTTTGTTTCAAATCGTAGCCCACTAGCTCAAAAGTAGGCGCTAAAATGTCTTACCAAAGTCACATTGGTCGTCATGTTACAATTTAGCCAATAAAGGCCTCCTACTGGACCGAAACTGAGTGCTTTAACGCTCGCCGCTCGGCCCCACAGCCGTCCAGAGACTCGGGGGAGGACTCCCCTGAAAGCTGGATTCCCAAGGATTGTCTGTGTGAATTCCTAGCCCGTTAGGCTGAAATTAAGCGACCTAAAGACGTGCCGAAGTCAAATAGGTCGTCATGGTACTCGAGCGAAACTGAGTGCTTTAACGCTCGCCGCTCGGCCCCACAGCCGTCCAGAGACTCGGGGGGGGACTCCCCTGAAAGCTGGATTACCACCGACTGTTTGTTTCAAATCTTAGCCCACTAGCTCAAAAGTAAGCGCTAAAAAGTCCTGCCAAAATCACATAGGTCGTCATGTTACAATTTAGTCAATAAAGGCCTACTACTGGAGAGAAACCGAGTGCTTTGACGCTCGCCGTTCGACCCCACAGCTGTCCAGAGACTCGCGGGAGGCCTCCCCTGAAAGCTGGATTCCCAAGGATTGTCTGTGTGAATTCCTAGCCCGTTAGCCTAAAATTATGCGACCTAAAGTCGTGCCGAAGTCAAATCGGTCGTCATGGTACTCGAGCGAAACTGAGTGCTTTAACGCTCGCCGCTCGGCCCCACAGCCGTCCAGAGACTCGGGGGAGGACTCCCCTGAAAGCTGGATTCCCACCGATAATGTGTTTTAAATCTTAGCCCACTAGCTCAAAAGTAAGCGCTAAAAAGTCCTGCCAAAATCACATAGGTCGTCATGTTACAATTTAGTCAATAAAGGCCTACTACTGGACCGAAACTGAGTGCTTTAACGCTCGCCACTCTGCCCCACAGCCATCCAGAGACTCGGGGGAGGCGTCCCCTAAAAGCTGGATTCCCACCGACTGTTTGTTTCAAATCTTAGCCCACTAGCTCAAAAGTAGGCGCTAAAAAGTCCTGCCAAAATCACATAGGTCGTCATGTTACAATTTAGTCAATAAAGGCCTACTACTGGAGCGAAAACGAGTGCTTTGACGCTCGCCGTTAGGCCCCACAACCTCTGAGAGGCTTGGAAGTGGCCTCCCCTGAAAGCTGGATTCCCAAGGCTTGTCTGTGTAAATTCCTAGCCCGCTAGGCAGAAATTAGGTGACCTAAAGTCGTGCCGAAGTCAAATCGGTCGTTATGGTACTCGAGCGAAACTGAGTGCTTTAACGCTCGCCGCTCGACCCCACGACCTCCGAGAGGCTCGGAAGAGGCCTCCCCTGAAAGCTGGATTCCCACCGACTGTTTGTTTCAAATCTTAGCCCACTAGGTCAAAAGTAAGCGCGAAAAAGTAAAGCCAAAATCACATAGGTCGTCATGTTACAATTTAGTCAATATAGGCCTACTACTGGAGAGAAACCGAGTGCTTTTACGCTCGCCGTTCGGCCCCACAGCTGTCCAGAGACTCGGGGGAGGCCTCCCCTGAAAGCTGGATTCCCACCGATCGTTTGTTTCAAATCTTAGGCCACTAGCTCAAAACTAGGCGCTAAAATGTCCTGCCAAAGTCACATAGGTCGTCATGTTACAATTTAGTCAATAAAGGCCTACTACTGTAGCGAAAACGAGTGCTTTGACGCTCGCTGTTCGGCCCCACGACCTCCGAGAGGCTTGTAAGACGCCTCCCCTGAAAGCTGGATTCCCACCGATCGTTTGTTTCAAATCTTAGCCCACTAGCTCAAAACTAGGCGCTAAAATGTCCTGCCAAAGTCACATAGGTCGTCATGTTACAATTTAGTCAATAAAGGCCTACTACTGGAGAGAAACCAAGTGCTTTGACGCTCGCCGTTCGGCCCCAGAAATGTCCAGAGACTCGGGGAAGGCCTCCCCTGAAAGCTGTATTCCCACCGATCGTTTGTTTCAAATCTTAGCCCACTAGCTCAAAAGTGAGGGCTAAAAAGTCTTGCCAAAGTCACATAGGTCGTCATGTTACAATTTAGTCAATAAAGGCCTACTACTGGAGCGAAACCGAGTGCTTTGACGCTCGCCGATAGGCCCCACGACCTCTGAGAGGCTTGGAAGGGGCCTCCCCTGAAAGCTGGATTCCCAAGGATTGTCTGTGTGAATTCCTAGCCTGCTAGGCTGAAATTAAGCGACCTAAAGTCGTGCCGAAGTCAAATCGGTCGTCATGGTACTCGAGCGAAACTGAGTGCTTTAACGCTCGCCGCTCGGCCCCACAGCCGTCCAGAAACTCGGGGGAGGACTCCCTTGAAATCTGGATTCCCACCGATCGATTGTTTCAAATCTTAGCCCAATAGCTCAAACGTAGGCGCTAAAAAGTCCTGCCAAAATCACATAGGTCGTCATGTTACAATTTAGCCAATAAAGGCCTCCTACTGGACCGAAACTGAGTGCTTTAACGCTCGCCGCTCGGCCCCACAGCCGTCCAGAGACTCGGGGGAGGCCTCCCCTGAAAGCTGGATTCCCACCGATCGTTTGTTTCAAATCTTAGCCCAGTAGCTGAAAAGTAGGCGCAAAAAAGTCCTGCCAAAGTCACATAGGTCGTCATGTTACAATTTAGTCAATAAAGGCCTACTACTGGACCGAAACCGAGTGCTTTGACGCTCGCCGTGAGGCCCCACGACCTCTGAGAGGCTTGGAAGTGTCCTCCCCTGAAAGCTGGATTCCCAAGGATTGTCTGTGTGAATTCCTAGCCCGCTAGGCTGAAATTAAGCGACCTAAAGTCGTGCCGAAGTCAAATCGGTCGTCATGGTACTCGAGCGAAACAGAGTGCTTTGACGCTCGCCGTTCGGGCCCACGACCTCCAAGAGGCTTGTAAGAGGCCTCCCCTGAAAGCTGGATTCCCACCGATCGTTTCTTTCAAATCTTAGCCCAGTAGCTGAAAAGTAGGCGCTAAAAAGTCCTGCCAAAATCATATAGGTCGTCATGTTACAATTTAGTCAATAAAGGCCTACTACTGGACCGAAACTGAGTGCTTTAACGCTCGCCGCTCGGCCCCACAGCCGTCCAGAGACTCAGGGGAGGCCTCCCCTGAAAGCTGGATTCCCACCGATCGTTTTTTTCAAATCTTAGGCAACTAGCTCAAAACTAGGCGCTACAATGTCCTGCCAAAGTCACATAGGTCGTCATGTTACAATTTAGTCAATAAAGGCCTACTACTGGAGAGAAACCGAGTGCTTTGACGCTCGCCGTTCGGGCCCTCGACCTCAGAGGCTTGGAAGAGGCCTCCCCTGAAAGCTGGATTCCCACCGATCGTTTGTTTCAAATCTTAGCCCAGTAGCTGAAAAGTAGGCGCTAATAAGTCCTGCAAAAATCACATAGGTCGTCATGTTACAATTTAGTCAATAAAGGCCTCCTACTGGACCGAAACTGAGTGCTTTAACGCTCGCCGCTCGGCCCCACAGCCGTCCAGAGACTCGGGGGAGGCCTCCTCCGAAAGCTGGATTCCCACCGATCGTTTGTTTCAAATCCTAGCCCACTAGCTCAAAAGTAGGCGCTAAAAAGTCTTGCCAAAGTCACATAGGTCGTCATGTTACAATTTAGTCAGTAAAGGCCTACTACTGGACCGAAACAGAGTGCTTTGACGCTCGCCGTTCGACCCCACAGCTGTCCAGAGACTCGCGGGAGGCCTCCCCTGAAAGCTGGATTCCCAAGGATTGTCTGTGTGAATTCCTAGCCCGTTAGCCTAAAATTATGCGACCTAAAGTCGTGCCGAAGTCAAATCGGTCGTCATGGTACTCGAGCGAAACTGAGTGCTTTAACGCTCGCCGCTCGGCCCCACAGCCGTCCAGAGACTCGGGGGAGGACTCCCCTGAAAGCTGGATTCCCACCGATAATGTGTTTTAAATCTTAGCCCACTAGCTCAAAAGTAAGCGCTAAAAAGTCCTGCCAAAATCACATAGGTCGTCATGTTACAATTTAGTCAATAAAGGCCTACTACTGGACCGAAACTGAGTGCTTTAACGCTCGCCACTCTGCCCCACAGCCATCCAGAGACTCGGGGGAGGCGTCCCCTAAAAGCTGGATTCCCACCGACTGTTTGTTTCAAATCTTAGCCCACTAGCTCAAAAGTAGGCGCTAAAAAGTCCTGCCAAAATCACATAGGTCGTCATGTTACAATTTAGTCAATAAAGGCCTACTACTGGAGCGAAAACGAGTGCTTTGACGCTCGCCGTTAGGCCCCACAACCTCTGAGAGGCTTGGAAGTGGCCTCCCCTGAAAGCTGGATTCCCAAGGCTTGTCTGTGTAAATTCCTAGCCCGCTAGGCAGAAATTAGGTGACCTAAAGTCGTGCCGAAGTCAAATCGGTCGTTATGGTACTCGAGCGAAACTGAGTGCTTTAACGCTCGCCGCTCGACCCCACGACCTCCGAGAGGCTCGGAAGAGGCCTCCCCTGAAAGCTGGATTCCCACCGACTGTTTGTTTCAAATCTTAGCCCACTAGGTCAAAAGTAAGCGCGAAAAAGTAAAGCCAAAATCACATAGGTCGTCATGTTACAATTTAGTCAATATAGGCCTACTACTGGAGAGAAACCGAGTGCTTTTACGCTCGCCGTTCGGCCCCACAGCTGTCCAGAGACTCGGGGGAGGCCTCCCCTGAAAGCTGGATTCCCACCGATCGTTTGTTTCAAATCTTAGGCCACTAGCTCAAAACTAGGCGCTAAAATGTCCTGCCAAAGTCACATAGGTCGTCATGTTACAATTTAGTCAATAAAGGCCTACTACTGTAGCGAAAACGAGTGCTTTGACGCTCGCTGTTCGGCCCCACGACCTCCGAGAGGCTTGTAAGACGCCTCCCCTGAAAGCTGGATTCCCACCGATCGTTTGTTTCAAATCTTAGCCCACTAGCTCAAAACTAGGCGCTAAAATGTCCTGCCAAAGTCACATAGGTCGTCATGTTACAATTTAGTCAATAAAGGCCTACTACTGGAGAGAAACCAAGTGCTTTGACGCTCGCCGTTCGGCCCCAGAAATGTCCAGAGACTCGGGGAAGGCCTCCCCTGAAAGCTGTATTCCCACCGATCGTTTGTTTCAAATCTTAGCCCACTAGCTCAAAAGTGAGGGCTAAAAAGTCTTGCCAAAGTCACATAGGTCGTCATGTTACAATTTAGTCAATAAAGGCCTACTACTGGAGCGAAACCGAGTGCTTTGACGCTCGCCGATAGGCCCCACGACCTCTGAGAGGCTTGGAAGGGGCCTCCCCTGAAAGCTGGATTCCCAAGGATTGTCTGTGTGAATTCCTAGCCTGCTAGGCTGAAATTAAGCGACCTAAAGTCGTGCCGAAGTCAAATCGGTCGTCATGGTACTCGAGCGAAACTGAGTGCTTTAACGCTCGCCGCTCGGCCCCACAGCCGTCCAGAAACTCGGGGGAGGACTCCCTTGAAATCTGGATTCCCACCGATCGATTGTTTCAAATCTTAGCCCAATAGCTCAAACGTAGGCGCTAAAAAGTCCTGCCAAAATCACATAGGTCGTCATGTTACAATTTAGCCAATAAAGGCCTCCTACTGGACCGAAACTGAGTGCTTTAACGCTCGCCGCTCGGCCCCACAGCCGTCCAGAGACTCGGGGGAGGCCTCCTCCGAAAGCTGGATTCCCACCGATCGTTTGTTTCAAATCCTAGCCCACTAGCTCAAAAGTAGGCGCTAAAAAGTCTTGCCAAAGTCACATAGGTCGTCATGTTACAATTTAGTCAGTAAAGGCCTACTACTGGACCGAAACAGAGTGCTTTGACGCTCGCCGTTCGACCCCACAGCTGTCCAGAGACTCGCGGGAGGCCTCCCCTGAAAGCTGGATTCCCAAGGATTGTCTGTGTGAATTCCTAGCCCGTTAGCCTAAAATTATGCGACCTAAAGTCGTGCCGAAGTCAAATCGGTCGTCATGGTACTCGAGCGAAACTGAGTGCTTTAACGCTCGCCGCTCGGCCCCACAGCCGTCCAGAGACTCGGGGGAGGACTCCCCTGAAAGCTGGATTCCCACCGATAATGTGTTTTAAATCTTAGCCCACTAGCTCAAAAGTAAGCGCTAAAAAGTCCTGCCAAAATCACATAGGTCGTCATGTTACAATTTAGTCAATAAAGGCCTACTACTGGACCGAAACTGAGTGCTTTAACGCTCGCCACTCTGCCCCACAGCCATCCAGAGACTCGGGGGAGGCGTCCCCTAAAAGCTGGATTCCCACCGACTGTTTGTTTCAAATCTTAGCCCACTAGCTCAAAAGTAGGCGCTAAAAAGTCCTGCCAAAATCACATAGGTCGTCATGTTACAATTTAGTCAATAAAGGCCTACTACTGGAGCGAAAACGAGTGCTTTGACGCTCGCCGTTAGGCCCCACAACCTCTGAGAGGCTTGGAAGTGGCCTCCCCTGAAAGCTGGATTCCCAAGGCTTGTCTGTGTAAATTCCTAGCCCGCTAGGCAGAAATTAGGTGACCTAAAGTCGTGCCGAAGTCAAATCGGTCGTTATGGTACTCGAGCGAAACTGAGTGCTTTAACGCTCGCCGCTCGACCCCACGACCTCCGAGAGGCTCGGAAGAGGCCTCCCCTGAAAGCTGGATTCCCACCGACTGTTTGTTTCAAATCTTAGCCCACTAGGTCAAAAGTAAGCGCGAAAAAGTAAAGCCAAAATCACATAGGTCGTCATGTTACAATTTAGTCAATATAGGCCTACTACTGGAGAGAAACCGAGTGCTTTTACGCTCGCCGTTCGGCCCCACAGCTGTCCAGAGACTCGGGGGAGGCCTCCCCTGAAAGCTGGATTCCCACCGATCGTTTGTTTCAAATCTTAGGCCACTAGCTCAAAACTAGGCGCTAAAATGTCCTGCCAAAGTCACATAGGTCGTCATGTTACAATTTAGTCAATAAAGGCCTACTACTGTAGCGAAAACGAGTGCTTTGACGCTCGCTGTTCGGCCCCACGACCTCCGAGAGGCTTGTAAGACGCCTCCCCTGAAAGCTGGATTCCCACCGATCGTTTGTTTCAAATCTTAGCCCACTAGCTCAAAACTAGGCGCTAAAATGTCCTGCCAAAGTCACATAGGTCGTCATGTTACAATTTAGTCAATAAAGGCCTACTACTGGAGAGAAACCAAGTGCTTTGACGCTCGCCGTTCGGCCCCAGAAATGTCCAGAGACTCGGGGAAGGCCTCCCCTGAAAGCTGTATTCCCACCGATCGTTTGTTTCAAATCTTAGCCCACTAGCTCAAAAGTGAGGGCTAAAAGTCTTGCCAAAGTCACATAGGTCGTCATGTTACAATTTAGTCAATAAAGGCCTACTACTGGAGCGAAACCGAGTGCTTTGACGCTCGCCGATAGGCCCCACGACCTCTGAGAGGCTTGGAAGGGGCCTCCCCTGAAAGCTGGATTCCCAAGGATTGTCTGTGTGAATTCCTAGCCTGCTAGGCTGAAATTAAGCGACCTAAAGTCGTGCCGAAGTCAAATCGGTCGTCATGGTACTCGAGCGAAACTGAGTGCTTTAACGCTCGCCGCTCGGCCCCACAGCCGTCCAGAAACTCGGGGGAGGACTCCCTTGAAATCTGGATTCCCACCGATCGATTGTTTCAAATCTTAGCCCAATAGCTCAAACGTAGGCGCTAAAAAGTCCTGCCAAAATCACATAGGTCGTCATGTTACAATTTAGCCAATAAAGGCCTCCTACTGGACCGAAACTGAGTGCTTTAACGCTCGCCGCTCGGCCCCACAGCCGTCCAGAGACTCGGGGGAGGCCTCCCCTGAAAGCTGGATTCCCACCGATCGTTTGTTTCAAATCTTAGCCCAGTAGCTGAAAAGTAGGCGCAAAAAAGTCCTGCCAAAGTCACATAGGTCGTCATGTTACAATTTAGTCAATAAAGGCCTACTACTGGACCGAAACCGAGTGCTTTGACGCTCGCCGTGAGGCCCCACGACCTCTGAGAGGCTTGGAAGTGTCCTCCCCTGAAAGCTGGATTCCCAAGGATTGTCTGTGTGAATTCCTAGCCCGCTAGGCTGAAATTAAGCGACCTAAAGTCGTGCCGAAGTCAAATCGGTCGTCATGGTACTCGAGCGAAACAGAGTGCTTTGACGCTCGCCGTTCGGGCCCACGACCTCCAAGAGGCTTGTAAGAGGCCTCCCCTGAAAGCTGGATTCCCACCGATCGTTTCTTTCAAATCTTAGCCCAGTAGCTGAAAAGTAGGCGCTAAAAAGTCCTGCCAAAATCATATAGGTCGTCATGTTACAATTTAGTCAATAAAGGCCTACTACTGGACCGAAACTGAGTGCTTTAACGCTCGCCGCTCGGCCCCACAGCCGTCCAGAGACTCAGGGGAGGCCTCCCCTGAAAGCTGGATTCCCACCGATCGTTTTTTTCAAATCTTAGGCAACTAGCTCAAAACTAGGCGCTACAATGTCCTGCCAAAGTCACATAGGTCGTCATGTTACAATTTAGTCAATAAAGGCCTACTACTGGAGAGAAACCGAGTGCTTTGACGCTCGCCGTTCGGGCCCTCGACCTCAGAGGCTTGGAAGAGGCCTCCCCTGAAAGCTGGATTCCCACCGATCGTTTGTTTCAAATCTTAGCCCAGTAGCTGAAAAGTAGGCGCTAATAAGTCCTGCAAAAATCACATAGGTCGTCATGTTACAATTTAGTCAATAAAGGCCTCCTACTGGACCGAAACTGAGTGCTTTAACGCTCGCCGCTCGGCCCCACAGCCGTCCAGAGACTCGGGGGAGGCCTCCTCCGAAAGCTGGATTC
Organism: Phycodurus eques; assembly: GCF_024500275.1. Lineage (NCBI taxonomy): Eukaryota > Metazoa > Chordata > Actinopteri > Syngnathiformes > Syngnathidae > Phycodurus > Phycodurus eques. The sequence goes on along the minus strand of NW_026904084.1, from coordinate 146,684 downwards.
CCACCGATCGTTTGTTTCAAATCCTAGCCCACTAGCTCAAAAGTAGGCGCTAAAAAGTCTTGCCAAAGTCACATAGGTCGTCATGTTACAATTTAGTCAGTAAAGGCCTACTACTGGACCGAAACAGAGTGCTTTGACGCTCGCCGTCAGGCCCCACGACCTCTGAGAGGCTTGGAAGTGGCCTCCCCTGAAAGCTGGATTCCCAAGGATTGTCTGTGTGAATTCCTAGCCCGCTAGGCTGAAATTAAGCGACCTAAAGTCGTGCCGAAGTCAAATCGGTCGTCATGGTACTCGAGCGAAACTGAGTGCTTTAACGCTCGCCGCTCGACCCCACGACCTCCGAGAGGCTCGGAAGAGGCCTCCCCTGAAAGCTGGATTCCCACCGACTGTTTGTTTAAAATCTTAGCCCACTAGCTCAAAAGTAAGCGCGAAAAAGTAAAGCCAAAATCACATAGGTCGTCATGTTACAATTTAGTCAATAAAGGCCTACTACTGGAGAGAAACCGAGTGCTTTGACGCTCGCCGTTCGACCCTACAGCTGTCCAGAGACTCGCGGGAGGCCTTCCCTGAAAGCTGGATTCCCAAGGATTGTCTGTGTGAATTCCTAGCCCGCTAGGCTGAAATTAAGCGACCTAAAGTCGTGCCGAAGTCAAATCGGTCGTCATGGTACTCGAGCGAAACTGAGTGCTTTAACGCTCGCCGCTCGACCCCACGACCTCCGAGAGGCTCGGAAGAGGCCTCCCCTGAAAGCTGGATTCCCACCGACTGTTTGTTTCAAATCTTAGCCCACTAGGTCAAAAGTAAGCGCGAAAAAGTAAAGCCAAAATCACATAGGTCGTCATGTTACAATTTAGTCAATATAGGCCTACTACTGGAGAGAAACCGAGTGCTTTGACGCTCGCCGTTTGGCCCCACAGCTGTCCAGAGACTCGGGGGAGGCCTCCCCTGAAAGCTGGATTCCCACCGATCGTTTGTTTCAAATCTTAGGCCACTAGCTCAAAACTAGGCGCTAAAATGTCCTGCCAAAGTCACATAGGTCGTCATGTTACAATTTAGTCAATAAAGGCCTACTACTGTAGCGAAAACGAGTGCTTTGACGCTCGCTGTTCGGCCCCACGACCTCCGAGAGGCTTGTAAGACGCCTCCCCTGAAAGCTGGATTCACACCGATCGTTTGTTTCAAATCTTAGCCCACTAGCTCAAAACTAGGCGCTAAAATGTCCTGCCAAAAGTCACATAGGTCGTCATGTTACAATTTAGTCAATAAAGGCCTACTACTGGAGAGAAACCAAGTGCTTTGACGCTCGCCGTTCGGCCCCAGAGCTGTCCAGAGACTCGGGGGAGGCCTCCCCTGAAAGCTGTATTCCCACCGATCGTTTGTTTCAAATCTTAGCCCACTAGCTCAAAAGTGAGCTCTAAAAAGTCTTGCCAAAGTCACATAGGTCGTCATGTTACAATTTAGTCAATAAAGGCCTACTACTGGAGCGAAACCGAGTGCTTTGACGCTCGCCGATAGGCCCCACGACCTCTGAGAGGCTTGGAAGGGGCCTCCCCTGAAAGCTGGATTCCCAAGGATTGTCTGTGTGAATTCCTAGCCCGCTAGGCTGAAATTAAGCAACCTAAAGTCGTGCCGAAGTCAAATCGGTCGTCATGGTACTCGAGCGAAACTGAGTGCTTTAACGCTCGCCGCTCGGCCCCACAGCCGTCCAGAAACTCGGGGGAGGACTCCCTTGAAATCTGGATTCCCACCGATCGATTTTTTCAAATCTTAGCCCAATAGCTCAAACGTAGGCGCTAAAAAGTCCTGCCAAAATCACATAGGTCGTCATGTTACAATTTAGTCAATAAAGGCCTACTACTGGACCGAAACCGAGTGCTTTGACGCTCGCCGTGAGGCCCCACGACCTCTGAGAGGCTTGGAAGTGGCCTCCCCTGAAAGCTGGATTCCCAAGGATTGTCTGTGTGAATTCCTAGCCCGCTAGGCTGAAATTAAGCGACCTAAAGTCGTGCCGAAGTCAAATCGGTCGTCATGGTACTCGAGCGAAACAGAGTGCTTTGACGCTCGCCGTTCGGGCCCACGACCTCCAAGAGGCTTGGAAGAGGCCTCCCCTGAAAGCTGGATTCCCACCTATCGTTTGTTTCAAATCTTAGCCCAGTAGCTGAAAAGTAGGCGCTAAAATGTCCTGCCAAAATCATATAGGTCGTCATGTTACAATTTAGTCAATAAAGGCCTACTACTGGACCGAAACTGAGTGCTTTAACGCTCGCCCCTCGGCCCCACAGCCGTCCAGAGACTCAGGGGAGGCCTCCCCTGAAAGCTGGATTCCCACCGATCGTTTTTTTCAAATCTTAGGCCACTAGCTCAAAACTAGGCGCTACAATGTCCTGCCAAAGTCACATAGGTCGTCATGTTACAATTTAGTCAATAAAGGCCTACTACTGGAGAGAAAACCAAGTGCTTTGACGCTCGCCGTTCGGCCCCACAGCTGTCCAGAGACTCGGGGGAGGCCTCCCCTGAAAGCTGTATTCCCACCGATCGTTTTGTTTCAAATCTTAGCCCACTAGCTCAAAAGTGAGCGCTAAAAAGTCTTGCCAAAGTCACATAGGTCGTCATGTTACAATTTAGTCAATAAAGGCCTACTACTGGAGCGAAACCGAGTGCTTTGACGCTCGCCGATAGGCCCCACGACCTCTGAGAGGCTTGGAAGTGGTCTCCCCTGAAAGCTGGATTCCCAAGAATTGTCTGTGTGAATTCCTAGCCAGCTAGGCTGAAATTAAGCGACCTAAAGTCGTGCCGAAGTCAAATCGGTCGTCATGGTACTCGAGCGAAACTGAGTGCTTTAACGCTCGCCGCTCGGCCCCACAGCCGTCCAGAGACTCGGGGGAGGATTCCCCCGAAAGCTGGATTCCCACCGATCCTTTGTTTCAAATCTGAGCCCACTAACTCAAAAGTAGGTGCTAAAATATATGGGCTAAGATTTGAAACAAACGTGACAACATAGGTTGTCATGTCATGTTACAATTTAGTCAATAAAGGCCTACTACTGGAGCGAAACCGAGTGCTTTAACGCTCGCCGTTCGGCCCCACGACCTCCGAGAGGCTCGGAAGAGGCCTCCCCTGAAAGCTGGATTCCCACCGATCGTTTGTTTCAAATCTTAGCCCAGTAGCTGAAAAGTAGGCGCTAAAAAGTCCTGCCAAAGTCACATAGGTCGTCATGTTACAATTGAGTCAATAAAGGCCTACTACTGGAGAGAAACCAAGTGCTTTGACGCTCGCCGTTCGGCCCCACAGCTGTCCAGAGACTCGGGGGAGGCCTCCCCTGATAGCTGTATTCCCACCGATCGTTTGTTTCAAATCTTAGCCCACTAGCTCAAAAGTGAGCGCTAAAAAGTCTTGCCAAAGTCACATAGGTCGTCATGTTACAATTTAGTCAATAAAGGCCTACTACTGGAGCGAAACCGAGTGCTTTGACGCTCGCCGATAGGCCCCACGACCTCTGAGAGGCTTGGAAGTGGCCTCCCCTGAAAGCTGGATTCCCAAGAATTGTCTGTGTGAATTCCTAGCCCGCTAGGCTGAAATTAAGCGACCTAAAGTCGTGCCGAAGTCAAATCGGTCGTCATGGTACTCGAGCGAAACCGAGTGCTTTAACGTTCGCCGTTCGGCCCCACGACCTCCGAGAGGCTCGGAAGAGGCCTCCCCTGAAAGCTGGATTCCCACCGATCGTTTGTTTTCAAATCTTAGCCCAGTAGCTGAAAAAGTAGGCGCTAAAAAGTCCTGCCAAAGTCACATAGGTCATCATGTTACAATTGAGTCAATAAAGGCCTACTACTGGAGCGAAACCAAGTGCTTCGACGCTCGCCGTTCGGCCCCACAAGCTCCGAGAGGCTTGGAAGAGGCCTCCCTTGAAAGCTGGATTCCCAAGGCTTGTCTGTGTGATTTCCTAGCTCGCTAGGCTGAAATTAAGCGACCTAAAGTCGTGCCGAAGTCAAATCGGTCGTCATGGTACTCGAGCGAAACTGAGTGCTTTAACGGTCGCCGCTTGGCCCCACAGCAGTCCAGAGACTCGGGGTAGGCCTCCCCTGAAAGCTGGATTCCCACCGATCGTTTGTTTTAAATCTTAGCCCACTAGCTCAAACGTAAGCGCTAAAAAGTCCTGCCAAAATCACATAGGTCGTCATGTTACAATTTAGTCAATAAAGGCCTACTACTGGAGCGAAACCGAGTGCTTTGACGCTCGCCGTTCGGCCCCACGACCTCCGAGAGACTTGGAGGAGGCCTCCCCTGAAAGCTGGATTCCCACCGATCGTTTGTTTTAAATCTTAGCCAAGTAGCTGAAAAGTAGGCGCTAAAATGTCCTGCCAAAATCACATAGGTCGTCATGTTACAATTTAGTCATTAAAGGCCTACGACTGGAGAGAAACCGAGTGCTTTGACGCTCGCCGTTCGGCCCCCACAGCAATCCAGAGACTCGGGGGAGGCCTCCCCTGAAATCTGGAATCCCACCGATCGTTTGTTTCAAATCTTAGCCAACTAGCTCAAAAGTAAGCGCTAAAAAGTCCAACCAAAGTCACATAGGTTGTCATGTTACAATTTAGTCAATAAAGGCCTACTGCTGGAGCGAAACCGAGTGCTTTGACGCTCGCTGTTATGCCCCACGACCTCCGAGAGGCTTGGAAGAGGCCTCCCCTGAAAGCTGGATTCCCACCGATCGTTTGTTTCAAATCTTCGCCCAGTAGCTGAAAAGTAGGCGCTAAAAAGTCCTGCCAAAATCACATAGGTCGTCATGGTACAATTTAGTCAATAAAGGCCTACTACTGGAGCGAAACTGAGTGCTTTAACGCTCGCCGTTCGGCCCCCACAACCTCCGAGAGGCTTGGAAGAAGCCTCCCCTGAAAGCTGGATTCCCACCAATGATTTGTTTCAAATCTTAGCCCAGTAGCTGAAAAGTAGGCGCTAAAAAGTCCTGCCAATATCACATAGGTCATCATGTTACAATTTAGTCAATGAAGGCCTCCTACTGGACCGAAACTGAGTGCTTTAACGCTCGCCGTTAGGCCCCACGACCTCTGAGAGGCTTGGAAGTGGCCTCCCCTGAAAGCTGGATTCCCAAGGATTGTCTGTGTGAATTCCTAGCCCGCTAGGCTGAAATTAAGCGACCTAAAGTCGTGCCGAAGTCAAATCGGTCGTCATGGTACTCGAGCGAAACTGAGTGCTTTAACGGTCGCCGCTCGGCCACACAGCCGTCCAGAGACTCGGGGGAGGACTCCCCTGAAAGCTGGATTCCCACCCATCGTTTGTTTCAAATCTTAGCGCACTCGGTGAAAAGTAAGCGCTAAAAAGTCCTGCCAAAATCACATAGGTTGTCATGTTACAATTTAGTCAATAAAGGCCTACTACTGGACCGAAAACGAGTGCTTTGACGCTCGCCGTTATGCCCCACGACCTCCGAGAGGCTTGGAAGAGGCCTCCCCTGAAAGCTGGATTCCCACCGATCGTTTGTTTCAAATCTTCGCCCAGTAGCTGAAAAGTAGGCGCTAAAAAGTCCTGCCAAAATCACAAAGGTCCTCATGGTACAATTTAGTCAATAAAGGCCTACGACTGGAGAGAAACCGAGTGCTTTGACGCTCACCGTTCGGCCCCACAGCCGTCCAGAGATTCGGGGGAGGTCTCCCCTGAAAGCTGGATTCCCACCGATCGTTTGTTTCAAATCTTAGCCCAGTAGCTGAAAAGTAGGCGCTAAAAAGTCCTGCCAAAATCACATAGGTCGTCATGTTACAATTTAGTCAATAAAGGCCTACTACTGGAGCGAAACCGAGTGCTTTGACGCTCGCCGCTCGGTCCCATGACCTCTGAGAGGCTTGGAAGTGGCCTCCCCTGAAAGCTGGATTCCCAAGGATTGTCTGTGTAAATTCCTAGCCCGCTAGGATGAAATTAAGCGACCTAAAGTCGTGCCGAAGTCAAATCGGTCGTCATGGTACTCGAGCAAAACTGAGTGCTTTAACGCTCGCCGCTCGGCCCCACAGCCGTCCAGAGACTCGGGGGAGGCCTCCCCTGAAAGCTGGATTCCCACCGATCGTTTGTTTTAAATCTTAGCCCACTAGCTCAAACGTAAGTGCTAAAAAGTCCTGCCAAAATCACATAGCTCGTCATGTTACAATTTAGTCAATAAAGGCCTATTACTGGACCGAAACTGAGTGCTTTAAGGCTCGCCGCTCAGCCCCACAGCCATCCAGAGACTCGGAGGAGGCCTCCCCTGAAAGCTGGATTCCCACCGATCGTTTGTTTTAAATCTTAGCCAAGTAGCTGAAAAGTAGGCGCTAAAATGTCCTGCCAAAATCACATAGGTCGTCATGTTACAATTTAGTCATTAAAGGCCTACGACTGGAGAGAAACCGAGTGCTTTGACGCTCGCCGTTCGGCCCCACAGCAATCCAGAGACTCGGGGGAGGCCTCCCCTGAAATCTGGAATCCCACCGATCGTTTGTTTCAAATCTTAGCCAACTAGCTCAAAAGTAAGCGCTAAAAAGTCCAACCAAAGTCACATAGGTTGTCATGTTACAATTTAGTCAATAAAGGCCTACTGCTGGAGCGAAACCGAGTGCTTTGACGCTCGCTGTTATGCCCCACGACCTCCGAGAGGCTTGGAAGAGGCCTCCCCTGAAAGCTGGATTCCCACCGATCGTTTGTTTCAAATCTTCGCCCAGTAGCTGAAAAGTAGGCGCTAAAAAGTCCTGCCAAAATCACATAGGTCGTCATGGTACAATTTAGTCAATAAAGGCCTACTACTGGAGCGAAACTGAGTGCTTTAACGCTCGCCGTTCGGCCCCACAACCTCCGAGAGGCTTGGAAGAAGCCTCCCCTGAAAGCTGGATTCCCACCAATGATTTGTTTCAAATCTTAGCCCAGTAGCTGAAAAGTAGGCGCTAAAAAGTCCTGCCAATATCACATAGGTCATCATGTTACAATTTAGTCAATGAAGGCCTCCTACTGGACCGAAACTGAGTGCTTTAACGCTCGCCGTTAGGCCCCACGACCTCTGAGAGGCTTGGAAGTGGCCTCCCCTGAAAGCTGGATTCCCAAGGATTGTCTGTGTGAATTCCTAGCCCGCTAGGCTGAAATTAAGCGACCTAAAGTCGTGCCGAAGTCAAATCGGTCGTCATGGTACTCGAGCGAAACTGAGTGCTTTAACGGTCGCCGCTCGGCCACACAGCCGTCCAGAGACTCGGGGGAGGACTCCCCTGAAAGCTGGATTCCCACCCATCGTTTGTTTCAAATCTTAGCGCACTCGGTGAAAAGTAAGCGCTAAAAAGTCCTGCCAAAATCACATAGGTTGTCATGTTACAATTTAGTCAATAAAGGCCTACTACTGGACCGAAAACGAGTGCTTTGACGCTCGCCGTTATGCCCCACGACCTCCGAGAGGCTTGGAAGAGGCCTCCCCTGAAAGCTGGATTCCCACCGATCGTTTGTTTCAAATCTTCGCCCAGTAGCTGAAAAGTAGGCGCTAAAAAGTCCTGCCAAAATCACAAAGGTCCTCATGGTACAATTTAGTCAATAAAGGCCTACGACTGGAGAGAAACCGAGTGCTTTGACGCTCACCGTTCGGCCCCACAGCCGTCCAGAGATTCGGGGGAGGCCTCCCCTGAAAGCTGGATTCCCACCGATCGTTTGTTTCAAATCTTAGCCCAGTAGCTGAAAAGTAGGCGCTAAAAAGTCCTGCCAAAATCACATAGGTCGTCATGTTACAATTTAGTCAATAAAGGCCTACTACTGGAGCGAAACCGAGTGCTTTGACGCTCGCCGCTCGGTCCCATGACCTCTGAGAGGCTTGGAAGTGGCCTCCCCTGAAAGCTGGATTCCCAAGGATTGTCTGTGTAAATTCCTAGCCCGCTAGGATGAAATTAAGCGACCTAAAGTCGTGCCGAAGTCAAATCGGTCGTCATGGTACTCGAGCAAAACTGAGTGCTTTAACGCTCGCCGCTCGGCCCCACAGCCGTCCAGAGACTCGGGGGAGGCCTCCCCTGAAAGCTGGATTCCCACCGATCGTTTGTTTTAAATCTTAGCCCACTAGCTCAAACGTAAGTGCTAAAAAGTCCTGCCAAATCACATAGCTCGTCATGTTACAATTTAGTCAATAAAGGCCTATTACTGGACCGAAACTGAGTGCTTTAAGGCTCGCCGCTCAGCCCCACAGCCATCCAGAGACTCGGGGGAGGCCTCCCCTGAAAGCTGGAATCCCACCGATCGTGTGTTTCAAATCTGAGCCAACTAGCTCAAACGTAAGCGCTAAAAAGTCCTGCCAAAGTCACATAGGTTGTCATGTTACAATTTAGTCAATAAAGGCCTACTACTGGAGCGAAACCGAGTGCTTTGACGCTCGCCGTTCGGCCCCATGACCTCCGAGAGGCTTGGAAGAGGCCTCCCCTCAAAGCTGGATAGCCACCGATCGTTTCTTTCAAATCTTAGCCCAGTAGCTGAAAGGTATGCGCTAAAAAGTCCTGCCAAAATCACATAAGTCGTCAGGTTACAATTTAGTCAATAAAGTCCGCCGACTGGACCGAAACTGAGTGCTATAACGCTCGCCGCTCGGCCCCACAGCCGTCCAGACACTCGGGGGAGGCCTCCCCTGAAAGCTGGATTCCCACCGATCGTTTGTTTCAAATCTTAGCCCACTAGCTCAAAAGTAGGCGCTAAAATGTCTTACCAAAGTCACATTGGTCGTCATGTTACAATTTAGTCAATAAAGGCCTACTACTGTCGAGAAACCGAATGCTATGACGCTCGCCGTTCGGCCCCACGACCTCTGCGAGGCTTGGAAGTGGCCTCCCCTGAAAGCTGGATTTCCAAGGATTGTCTGTGTGAATTCCTAGCCCGCTAGGCTGAAATTAGGCGACCTAAAGCCGTGCCGAAGTCAAATCGGTCGTCATGGTACTCGAGCGAAACTGAGTGCTTTAACGCTCGCCGCTCGGCCCCACAGCCGTCCAGAGACTCGGGGTAGGACTCCCCTGAAAGCTGGATTCACACCGATCGTTTGTTTGAAATCTTAGCGCACTAGGTCAAAAGTAAGCGATAAAAAGTCCTGCCAAAGTCACATAGGTTGTCATGTTACAATTTAGTCAATAAAGACAGACTACTGGAGCGAAACCGAGTGCTTTGACGCTCGCCGTTCGGGCCCACGACCTCCGAGAGGCTTGGAAGGGGCCTCCCCTGAAAGCTGGATTCCCACCGATCGTTTGTTTCAAATCTTAGCCCAGTAGCTGAAAAGTAGGCGCTATAAAGTCCTGCCTAAATCACATAGGTCGTCATGTTACAATTTAGTCAATAAAGGCGTTCTTACTGGAGCGAAACCGAGTGCTTTGACGCTCGCCGTTCGGCCCCACGACCTCCGAGACGCTTGGAAGAGGCCTCCCCTGAAAGCTGGATTCCCACCGATCGTTTGTTTCAAATCTTCGCCCAGTAACTGAAAAGTAGGCGCTAAAAAGTCCTGCCAAAATCACATAGGTCGTCATGTTACAATTTAGTCAATAAAGGCCTCCTACTGGACCGAAACTGAGTGCTTTAACGCTCGCCGCTAGGCCCCACAGCCGTCCAGAGACTCGGGGGAGGCCTCCCCTGAAAGCTGGATTCCCACCGATCGTTTGTTTCAAATCTTAGCGCACGAGGTGAAAAGTAAGCGCTAAAAAGTCCTGCCAAAGTCACATAGGTTGTCATGTTACAATTTAGTCAATAAAGGCCTACTACTGGAGCGAAACCGAGTGCTTTGACGCTCGCCGTTCGGGCCCACGACCTCCGAGAGGCTTGCAAGAGGCCTCCCCTGAAAGCTGGATTCCCACCAATCGTTTCTTTCAAATCTTAGCCCAGTAGCTGAAAGGTATGCGCTAAAAAGTCCTGCCAAAATCACATAAGTCGTCAGGTTACAATTTAGTCAATAAAGTCCGCCGACTGGACCGAAACTGAGTGCTTTAACGCTCGCCGCTCGGCCCCACAGCCGTCCAAGACACTCGGGGGAGGCCTCCCCTGAAAGCTGGATTCCCACCGATCGTTTGTTTCAAATCTTAGCCCACTAGCTCAAAAGTAGGCGCTAAAATGTCTTACCAAAGTCACATTGGTCGTCATGTTACAATTTAGTCAATAAAGGCCTACTACTGTCGAGAAACCGAATGCTATGACGCTCGCCGTTCGGCCCCACGACCTCTGCGAGGCTTGGAAGTGGCCTCCCCTGAAAGCTGGATTTCCAAGGATTGTCTGTGTGAATTCCTAGCCCGCTAGGCTGAAATTAGGCGACCTAAAGCCGTGCCGAAGTCAAATCGGTCGTCATGGTACTCGAGCGAAACTGAGTGCTTTAACGCTCGCCGCTCGGCCCCACAGCCGTCCAGAGACTCGGGGTAGGACTCCCCTGAAAGCTGGATTCACACCGATCGTTTGTTTGAACTCTTAGCGCACTAGGTCAAAAGTAAGCGATAAAAAGTCCTGCCAAAGTCACATAGGTTGTCATGTTACAATTTAGTCAATAAAGACAGACTACTGGAGCGAAACCGAGTGCTTTGACGCTCGCCGTTCGGGCCCACGACCTCCGAGAGGCTTGGAAGGGGCCTCCCCTGAAAGCTGGATTCCCACCGATCGTTTGTTTCAAATCTTAGCCCAGTAGCTGAAAAGTAGGCGCTATAAAGTCCTGCCTAAATCACATAGGTCGTCATGTTACAATTTAGTCAATAAAGGCGTTCTTACTGGAGCGAAACCGAGTGCTTTGACGCTCGCCGTTCGGCCCCACAACCTCCGAGACGCTTGGAAGAGGCCTCCCCTGAAAGCTGGATTCCCACCGATCGTGTGTTTCAAATCTGAGCCAACTAGCTAAAAAGTAAGCGCTAAAAAGTCCTGCCAAAGTCACATAGGTTGTCATGTTACAATTTAGTCAATAAAGGCCTACTACTGGAGAGAAACCAAGTGCTTTGACGCTCGCCGTTCGGCCCCACAGCTGTCCAGAGACTCGGGGGAGACCTCCCCTGAAAGCTGTATTCCCACCGATCGTTTGTTTCAAATCTTAGCCCACTAGCTCAAAAGTAGGCGCTAAAATGTCTTACCAAAGTCACATTGGTCGTCATGTTACAATTTAGTCAATAAAGGCCTACTACTGTCGAGAAACCGAATGCTATGACGCTCGCCGTTCGGCCCCACGACCTCTGCGAGGCTTGGAAGTGGCCTCCCCTGAAAGCTGGATTTCCAAGGATTGTCTGTGTGAATTCCTAGCCCGCTAGGCTGAAATTAAGCGACCTAAAGCCTTGCCGAAGTCAAATCGGTCGTCATGGTACTCGAGCGAAACTGAGTGCTTTAACGCTCGCCGCTCGGCCCCACAGCCGTCCAGAGACTCGGGGTAGGACTCCCCTGAAAGCTGGATTCACACCGATCGTTTGTTTGAAATCTTAGCGCACTAGGTCAAAAGTAAGCGATAAAAAGTCCTGCCAAAGTCACACAGGTTGTCATGTTACAATTTAGTCAATAAAGACCGACTACTGGAGCGAAACCGAGTGCTTTGACGCTCGCCGTTCGGGCCCACGACCTCCGAGAGGCTTGGAAGAGGCCTCCCCTGAAAGCTGGATTCCCACCGATCGTTTGTTTCAAATCTTAGCCCAGTAGCTGAAAAGTAGGCGCTATAAAGTCCTGCCTAAATCACATAGGTCGTCATGTTACAATTTAGTCAATAAAGGCGTTCTTACTGGAGCGAAACCGAGTGCTTTGACGCTCGCCGTTCGGCCCCACGACCTCCGAGACGCTTGGAAGAGGCCTCCCCTGAAAGCTGGATTCCCACCGATCGTTTGTATCAAATCCTAGCCCACTAGCTCAAAACTAGGCGCTAAAATGTCCTGCCAAAGTCACATAGGTCGTCATGTTACAATTTAGTCAATAAAGGCCTACTACTGGAGAGAAACCAAGTGCTTTGACGCTCGCCGTTCGGCCCCACAGCTGTCCAGAGACTCGGGGGAGACCTCCCCTGAAAGCTGTATTCCCACCGATCGTTTGTTTCAAATCTTACCCCACTAGCTCAAAAGTGAGCGCTAAAAAGTCTTGCCAAAGTCACATAGGTCGTCATGTTACAATTTAGTCAATAAAGGCCTACTACTGGAGCGAAACCGAGTGCTTTAACGCTCGCCGTTTGGCCCCACAACCTCCGAGAGGCTTGGAAGAAGCCTCCCCTGAAAGTTGGATTCCCACCGATCGTTTGTTTCAAATCCTAGCCCAGTAGCTGAAAAGTAGGCGCTAAAAAGTCCTGCCAAAATCACATAGGTCGTCATGTTACAATTTAGTCAATAAAGGCCTCCTACTGGACCGAAACTGAGTGCTTTAATGCTCGCCGCTCGGCCCCACAGCCGTCCAGAGACTCAAGGGAGGCCTCCCCTGAAAGCTGGATTCCCACCGATCGTTTGTTTCAAATCTTAGCCCACTAGGTCAAAAGTAGACGCTAAAACTTCTTACCAAAATCACATTGGTCGTCATGTTACAATTTAGTCAATAAAGGCCTACTACTGTCGAGAAACCGAATGCTATGACGCTCGCCGTTCGGCCCCACGACCTCTGAGAGGCTTGGAAGTGGCCTCCCCTGAAAGCTGGATTCCCAAGGATTGTCTGTGTGTATTCCTAGCCCGCTAGGCTGAAATTAAGCGACCTAAAGCCGTGCCGAAGTCAAATCGGTCGTCATGGTACTCGAGCGAAACTGAGTGCTTTAACGGTCGCCGCTCGGACCCACAGCAGTCCAGAGACTCGGGGGAGGACTCCCCTGAAAGCTGGATTCCCACCGATCGTTTGTTTTAAATCTTAGCCCACTAGCTGAAACGTAAGCGCTAAAAAGTCCTGCCAAAATCACATAGGTCGTCATGTTACAATTTAGTCAATAAAGGCCTATTACTGGACCGAAACTGAGTGCTTTAAGGCTCGCCGTTCGGCCCCACAACCTCCGAGAGGCTTGGAAGAAGACTCCCCTGAAAGCTGGATTCCCACCGATCGTTTGTTTCAAATCCTAGCCCAGTAGCTGAAAAGTAGGCGCTAAAAAGTCCTGCCAAAATCACATAGGTCGTCATGTTACAATTTAGTCAATAAAGGCCTCCTACTGGACCGAAACTCAGTGCTTTAACGCTCGCCGCTCGGCCCCACAGCCGTCCAGAGACTTGGGGGAGGCTTCCCCTGAAAGCTGGATTCCCACCGATCGTTTTTTTCAAATCTTAGCCCACTAGCTCAAAAGTGAGCGCTAAAAAGTCTTGCCAAAGTCACATAGGTCGTCATGTTACAATTTAGTCAATAAAGGCCTAATACTGGAGCGAAACCGAGTGCTTTGACGCTCGCCGATAGGCCCCACGACCTCTGAGAGGCTTGGAAGTGGCCTCCCCTGAAAGCTGGAATCCCAAGGATCGTCTGTGTGAATTCCTAGCCCGCTAGGCTGAAATTAAGCGACCTAAAGTCGTGCCGAAGTCAAATCGGTCGTCATGGTACTCGAGCGAAACTGAGTGCTTTAACGGTCGCCGCTCGGCCCCACAGCAATCCAGAGACTCGGGGGAGGCCTCCCCTGAAATCTGGATTCCCACCGATCGTTTGTTTTAAATCTTAGCCCACTAGCTCAAACGTAAGCGCTAAAAAGTCCTGCCAAAATCACATAGGTCGTCATGTTACAATTTAGTCAATAAAGCCCTACGACAGGAGAGAAACCGAGTGCTTTGACGCTCGCCGTTCGGCCCCACAGCCATCCAGAGACTCGGGGGAGGCCTCCCCTGAAAGCTGGAATCCCAACGATCGTGTGTTTCAAATCTGAGCCAACTAGCTCAAAAGTAAGCGCTAAAAAGTCCTGCCAAAGTCACAATGGTTGTCATGTTACAATTTAGTCAATAAAGGCCTACGACTGGAGCGAAACCGAGTGCTTTGACGCTCGCCGTTCGGCCCCACAGCTGTCCAGAGACTCGGGGGAGGCCTCCCCTGAAAGCTGTATTCCCACCGATCGTTTGTTTCAAATCTTAGCCCACTAGCTCAAAAGTGAGCGCTAAAAAGTCTTGCCAAAGTTACATAGGTCGTCATGTTACAATTTAGTCAATAAAGGCCTACTACTGGAGCGAAACCGAGTGCTTTAACGCTCGCCGTTCGGCCCCACAACCTCCGAGAGGCTTGGAAGAAGCCTCCCCTGAAAGTTGGATTCCCACCGATCGTTTGTTTCAAATCCTAGCCCAGTAGCTGAAAAGTAGGCGCTAAAAAGTCCTGCCAAAATCACATAGGTCGTCATGTTACAATTTAGTCAACAAAGGCCTCCTACTGGACGGAAACTGAGTGCTTTAACGCTCGCCGCTCGGCCCCACAGCCGTCCAGAGACTTGGGGGAGGCTTCCCCTGAAAGCTGGATTCCCACCGATCGTTTGTTTCAAATCTTAGCCCACTAGCTCAAAACTAGGCGCTAAAATGTCCTGCCAAAGTCACATAGGTCGTCATGTTACAATTTAGTCAATAAAGGCCTACTACTGGAGAGAAACCAAGTGCTTTGACGCTCGGCGTACGGCCCCACAGCTGTCCAGAGACTCGGGGGAGGCCTCCCCTGAAAGCTGTATTCCCACCGATCGTTTGTTTCAAATCTTAGCCCACTAGCTCAAAAGTGAGCGCTAAAAAGTCTTGCCAAAGTCACATAGGTCGTCATGTTACAATTTAGTCAATAAAGGCCTACTACTGGAGCGAAACCGAGTGCTTTGAAGCTCGCCGATAGGCCCCACGACCTCTGAGAGGCTTGGAAGTTGCCTCCCCTGAAAGCTGGATTCCCAAGGATCGTCTGTGTGAATTCCTAGCCCGCTAGGCTTAAATTAAGCGACCTAAAGTCGTGCTGAAGTCAAATCGGTCGTCATGGTACTCGAGCGAAACTGAGTGCTTTAACGGTCGCCGCTCGGCCCCACAGCAGTCCAGAGACTCGGGGGAGGCCTCCCCTGAAAGCTGGATTCCCACCGATCGTTTGTTTTAAATCTTAGCCCACTAGCTCAAACGTAAGCGCTAAAAAGTCCTGCCAAAATCACATAGGTCGTCATGTTACAATTTAGTCAATAAAGGCCTATTACTGGACCGAAACTGAGTGCTTTAAGGCTCGCCGCTCAGCCCCACAGCCGTCCAGAGACTCAGGGGAGGTCTCCCCTGAAAGCTTGATTCCCACCGATCGTTTGTTTTAAATCTTAGCCCACTAGCTCAAACGTAAGCGCTAAAAAGTCTTGCCAAAATCACATAGGTCGTCATGTTACAATTTAGTCAATAAAGCCCTACGACTGGAGAGAAACCGAGTGCTTTGACGCTCGCCGTTCGGCCCCACAGCCATCCAGAGACTCGGGGGAGGCCTCTCCTGAAAGCTGGAATCCCAACGATCGTGTGTTTCAAATCTGAGCCAACTAGCTCAAAAGTAAGCACTAAAAAGTCCTGCCAAAGTCACAATGGTTGTCATGTTACAATTTAGTCAATAAAGGCCTACTACTGTAGCGAAACCGAGTGCTTTGACGTTCGCCGTTTAGCCCCATGACCTCCGAGAGGCTTGGAAGAGGCCTCCCCTGAAAGCTGGATTCCCACCGATCGTTTGTTTCAAATCTTAGCCCAGTAGCTGAAAAGTAGGCACTAAAAAGTCCTGCCAAAATCACATAGGTCGTCATGTTACAATTTAGTCAATAAAGGCCTCCTACTGGACCGAAACTGAGTGCTTTAATGCTCGCCGCTCGGTCCCACAGCCGTCCAGAGACTCAAGGGACGCGTCCCCTGAAAGCTGGATTCCCACCGATCGTTTGTTTCAAATCTTAGCCCTCTAGCTCAAAAGTAGGCGCTAAAAAGTCATGCCAAAGTCACATAGGTCGTCATGTTACAATTTAGTCAATAAAGGCCCACTACTGGAGCGAAAACGAGTGCTTTGACGCTCGCCGTTCGGCCCCACAGCTGTCCAGAGACTCGGGGGCGGCCTCCCCTGAAAGCTGGATTCCCACCGATCGTTTGTTTCAAATCTTAGCCCACTAGCTTAAAAGTAGGCGCTAAAAAGTCTTACCAAAGTCACATTGGTCGTCATGTTACAATTTAGTCAATAAAGGCCTACTACTGTCGAGAAACCGAATGCTATGACGCTCGCCGTTCGGCCCCACGACCTCCGAGAAGCTTGGAAGAGGCCTCCCCTGAAAGCTGGATTCCCACCGATCGTTTGTTTAAAATCTTAGCCCAGTAGCTGAAAAGTAGGCGCTAAGAAGTCCTGCCAAAATCACATAGGTCGTCATGTTACAATTTAGCCAATAAAGGCCTCCTACTGGACCGAAACTGAGTGCTTTAACGCTCGCCGCTCGGCCCCACAGCTGTCCAGAGACTCAAGGGAGGCGTCCCCTGAAAGCTGGATTCCCACCGATCGTTTGTTTTAAATCTTAGCCCACTAGCTCAAAAGTAGGCGCTAAAAAGTCATGCCAAAGTCACATAGGTCGTCATGTTACAATTTAGTCAATAAAGGCCCACTACTGGAGCGAAAACGAGTGCTTTGACGCTCGCCGTTCGGGCCCACAACCTCCGAGAGGCTTGGAAGAGGCCTCCCCTGAAAGCTGGATTCCCAAGGATCGTCTGTGTGAATTCCTAGCCCGCTAGGCTTAAATTAAGCGACCTAAAGTCGTGCTGAAGTCAAATCGGTCGTCATGGTACTCGAGCGAAACTGAGTGCTTTAACGGTCGCCGCTCGGCCCCACAGCAGTCCAGAGACTCGGGGGAGGCCTCCCCTGAAAGCTGGATTCCCACCGATCGTTTGTTTTAAATCTTAGCCCACTAGCTCAAACGTAAGCGCTAAAAAGTCCTGCCAAAATCACATAGGTCGTCATGTTACAATTTAGTCAATAAAGGCCTATTACTGGACCGAAACTGAGTGCTTTAAGGCTCGCCGCTCAGCCCCACAGCCGTCCAGAGACTCAGGGGAGGTCTCCCCTGAAAGCTTGATTCCCACCGATCGTTTGTTTTAAATCTTAGCCCACTAGCTCAAACGTAAGCGCTAAAAAGTCTTGCCAAAATCACATAGGTCGTCATGTTACAATTTAGTCAATAAAGCCCTACGACTGGAGAGAAACCGAGTGCTTTGACGCTCGCCGTTCGGCCCCACAGCCATCCAGAGACTCGGGGGAGGCCTCTCCTGAAAGCTGGAATCCCAACGATCGTGTGTTTCAAATCTGAGCCAACTAGCTCAAAAGTAAGCACTAAAAAGTCCTGCCAAAGTCACAATGGTTGTCATGTTACAATTTAGTCAATAAAGGCCTACTACTGTAGCGAAACCGAGTGCTTTGACGTTCGCCGTTTAGCCCCATGACCTCCGAGAGGCTTGGAAGAGGCCTCCCCTGAAAGCTGGATTCCCACCGATCGTTTGTTTCAAATCTTAGCCCAGTAGCTGAAAAGTAGGCACTAAAAAGTCCTGCCAAAATCACATAGGTCGTCATGTTACAATTTAGTCAATAAAGGCCTCCTACTGGACCGAAACTGAGTGCTTTAATGCTCGCCGCTCGGTCCCACAGCCGTCCAGAGACTCAAGGGACGCGTCCCCTGAAAGCTGGATTCCCACCGATCGTTTGTTTCAAATCTTAGCCCTCTAGCTCAAAAGTAGGCGCTAAAAAGTCATGCCAAAGTCACATAGGTCGTCATGTTACAATTTAGTCAATAAAGGCCCACTACTGGAGCGAAAACGAGTGCTTTGACGCTCGCCGTTCGGCCCCACAGCTGTCCAGAGACTCGGGGGCGGCCTCCCCTGAAAGCTGGATTCCCACCGATCGTTTGTTTCAAATCTTAGCCCACTAGCTTAAAAGTAGGCGCTAAAAAGTCTTACCAAAGTCACATTGGTCGTCATGTTACAATTTAGTCAATAAAGGCCTACTACTGTCGAGAAACCGAATGCTATGACGCTCGCCGTTCGGCCCCACGACCTCCGAGAAGCTTGGAAGAGGCCTCCCCTGAAAGCTGGATTCCCACCGATCGTTTGTTTAAAATCTTAGCCCAGTAGCTGAAAAGTAGGCGCTAAGAAGTCCTGCCAAAATCACATAGGTCGTCATGTTACAATTTAGCCAATAAAGGCCTCCTACTGGACCGAAACTGAGTGCTTTAACGCTCGCCGCTCGGCCCCACAGCTGTCCAGAGACTCAAGGGAGGCGTCCCCTGAAAGCTGGATTCCCACCGATCGTTTGTTTTAAATCTTAGCCCACTAGCTCAAAAGTAGGCGCTAAAAAGTCATGCCAAAGTCACATAGGTCGTCATGTTACAATTTAGTCAATAAAGGCCCACTACTGGAGCGAAAACGAGTGCTTTGACGCTCGCCGTTCGGGCCCACGACCTCCGAGAGGCTTGGAAGAGGCCTCCCCTGAAAGCTGGATTCCCAAGGATCGTCTGTGTGAATTCCTAGCCCGCTAGGCTTAAATTAAGCGACCTAAAGTCGTGCTGAAGTCAAATCGGTCGTCATGGTACTCGAGCGAAACTGAGTGCTTTAACGGTCGCCGCTCGGCCCCACAGCAGTCCAGAGACTCGGGGGAGGCCTCCCCTGAAAGCTGGATTCCCACCGATCGTTTGTTTTAAATCTTAGCCCACTAGCTCAAACGTAAGCGCTAAAAAGTCCTGCCAAAATCACATAGGTCGTCATGTTACAATTTAGTCAATAAAGGCCTATTACTGGACCGAAACTGAGTGCTTTAAGGCTCGCCGCTCAGCCCCACAGCCGTCCAGAGACTCAGGGGAGGTCTCCCCTGAAAGCTTGATTCCCACCGATCGTTTGTTTTAAATCTTAGCCCACTAGCTCAAACGTAAGCGCTAAAAAGTCTTGCCAAAATCACATAGGTCGTCATGTTACAATTTAGTCAATAAAGCCCTACGACTGGAGAGAAACCGAGTGCTTTGACGCTCGCCGTTCGGCCCCACAGCCATCCAGAGACTCGGGGGAGGCCTCTCCTGAAAGCTGGAATCCCAACGATCGTGTGTTTCAAATCTGAGCCAACTAGCTCAAAAGTAAGCACTAAAAAGTCCTGCCAAAGTCACAATGGTTGTCATGTTACAATTTAGTCAATAAAGGCCTACTACTGTAGCGAAACCGAGTGCTTTGACGTTCGCCGTTTAGCCCCATGACCTCCGAGAGGCTTGGAAGAGGCCTCCCCTGAAAGCTGGATTCCCACCGATCGTTTGTTTCAAATCTTAGCCCAGTAGCTGAAAAGTAGGCACTAAAAAGTCCTGCCAAAATCACATAGGTCGTCATGTTACAATTTAGTCAATAAAGGCCTCCTACTGGACCGAAACTGAGTGCTTTAATGCTCGCCGCTCGGTCCCACAGCCGTCCAGAGACTCAAGGGACGCGTCCCCTGAAAGCTGGATTCCCACCGATCGTTTGTTTCAAATCTTAGCCCTCTAGCTCAAAAGTAGGCGCTAAAAAGTCATGCCAAAGTCACATAGGTCGTCATGTTACAATTTAGTCAATAAAGGCCCACTACTGGAGCGAAAACGAGTGCTTTGACGCTCGCCGTTCGGCCCCACAGCTGTCCAGAGACTCGGGGGCGGCCTCCCCTGAAAGCTGGATTCCCACCGATCGTTTGTTTCAAATCTTAGCCCACTAGCTTAAAAGTAGGCGCTAAAAAGTCTTACCAAAGTCACATTGGTCGTCATGTTACAATTTAGTCAATAAAGGCCTACTACTGTCGAGAAACCGAATGCTATGACGCTCGCCGTTCGGCCCCACGACCTCCGAGAAGCTTGGAAGAGGCCTCCCCTGAAAGCTGGATTCCCACCGATCGTTTGTTTAAAATCTTAGCCCAGTAGCTGAAAAGTAGGCGCTAAGAAGTCCTGCCAAAATCACATAGGTCGTCATGTTACAATTTAGCCAATAAAGGCCTCCTACTGGACCGAAACTGAGTGCTTTAACGCTCGCCGCTCGGCCCCACAGCTGTCCAGAGACTCAAGGGAGGCGTCCCCTGAAAGCTGGATTCCCACCGATCGTTTGTTTTAAATCTTAGCCCACTAGCTCAAAAGTAGGCGCTAAAAAGTCATGCCAAAGTCACATAGGTCGTCATGTTACAATTTAGTCAATAAAGGCCCACTACTGGAGCGAAAACGAGTGCTTTGACGCTCGCCGTTCGGGCCCACGACCTCCGAGAGGCTTGGAAGAGGCCTCCCCTGAAAGCTGGATTCCCACCGATCGTTTGTTTCAAATCTTAGCCCAGTAGCTGAAAAGTAGGCGCTATAAAGTCCTGCCTAAATCACATAGGTCGTCATGTTACAATTTAGTCAATACAGGCGTTCTTACTGGAGCGAAAACGAGTGCTTTGACGCTCGCCGTTCGGCCCCACGACCTCCGAGACGCTTGGAAGAGGCCTCCCCTGAAAGCTGGATTCCCACCGATCGTTTGTTTCAAATCTTCGCCCAGTAACTGAAAAGTAGGCGCTAAAAAGTCCTGCCAAAATCACATAGGTCGTCATGTTACAATTTAGTCAATAAAGGCCTCCTACTGGACCGAAACTGAGTGCTTTAACGCTCGCCGCTCGGCCCCACAGCCGCCCAGAGACTCGGGGGAGGCCTCCCCTGAAAGCTGGATTCCCACCGATCGTTTGTTTCAAATCTTAGCGCACGAGGTGAAAAGTAAGCGCTAAAAAGTCCTGCCAAAGTCACATAGGTTGTCATGTTACAATTTAGTCAATAAAGGCCTACTACTGGAGCGAAACCGAGTGCTTTGACGCTCGCCGTTCGGGCCCACGACCTCCGAGAGGCTTGCAAGAGGCCTCCCCTGAAAGCTGGATTCCCACCGATCGTTTCTTTCAAATCTTAGCCCAGTAGCTGAAAGGTATGCGCTAAAAAGTCCTGCCAAAATCACATAAGTCGTCAGGTTACAATTTAGTCAATAAAGTCCGCCGACTGGCCCGAAACTGAGTGCTTTAACGCTCGCCGCTCGGCCCCACAGCCGTCCAGACACTCGGGGGAGGCCTCCCCTGAAAGCTGGATTCCCACCGATCGTTTGTTTCAAATCTTAGCCCACTAGCTCAAAAGTAGGCGCTAAAATGTCTTACCAAAGTCACATTGGTCGTCATGTTACAATTTAGTCAATAAAGGCCTACTACTGTCGAGAAACCGAATGCTATGACGCTCGCCATTCGGCCCCACGACCTCTGCGAGGCTTGGAAGTGGCCTCCCCTGAAAGCTGGATTTCCAAGGATTGTCTGTGTGAATTCCTAGCCCGCTAGGCTGAAATTAAGCGACCTAAAGCCGTGCCGAAGTCAAATCGGTCGTCATGGTACTCGAGCGAAACTGAGTGCTTTAACGCTCGCCGCTCGGCCCCACAGCCGTCCAGAGACTCGGGGTAGGACTCCCCTGAAAGCTGGATTCACACCGATCGTTTGTTTTAAATCTTAGCCCACTAGCTCAAACGTAAGCGCTAAAAAGTCTTGCCAAAATCACATAGGTCGTCATGTTACAATTTAGTCAATAAAGGCCTATTACTGGACCGAAACTGAGTGCTTTAAGGCTCGCCGCTCAGCCCCACAGCCGTCCAGAGACTCAGGGGAGGTCTCCCCTGAAAGCTTGATTCCCACCGATCGTTTGTTTTAAATCTTAGCCCACTAGCTCAAACGTAAGCGCTAAAAAGTCTTGCCAAAATCACATAGGTCGTCATGTTACAATTTAGTCAATAAAGCCCTACGACTGGAGAGAAACCGAGTGCTTTGACGCTCGCCGTTCGGCCCCACAGCCATCCAGAGACTCGGGGGAGGCCTCTCCTGAAAGCTGGAATCCCAACGATCGTGTGTTTCAAATCTGAGCCAACTAGCTCAAAAGTAAGCACTAAAAAGTCCTGCCAAAGTCACAATGGTTGTCATGTTACAATTTAGTCAATAAAGGCCTACTACTGTAGCGAAACCGAGTGCTTTGACGCTCGCCGTTTAGCCCCATGACCTCCGAGAGGCTTGGAAGAGGCCTCCCCTGAAAGCTGGATTCCCACCGATCGTTTGTTTCAAATCTTAGCCCAGTAGCTGAAAAGTAGGCGCTAAAAAGTCCTGCCAAAATCACATAGGTCGTCATGTTACAATTTAGTCAATAAAGGCCTCCTACTGGACCGAAACTGAGTGCTTTAATGCTCGCCGCTCGGTCCCACAGCCGTCCAGAGACTCAAGGGACGCGTCCCCTGAAAGCTGGATTCCCACCGATCGTTTGTTTCAAATCTTAGCCCTCTAGCTCAAAAGTAGGCGCTAAAAAGTCATGCCAAAGTCACATAGGTCGTCATGTTACAATTTAGTCAATAAAGGCCCACTACTGGAGCGAAAACGAGTGCTTTAACGCTCGCCGCTCGGCCCCACAGCCGTCCAGACACTCGGGGGAGGCCTCCCCTGAAAGCTGGATTCCCACCGATCGTTTGTTTCAAATCTTAGCCCACTAGCTCAAAAGTAGGCGCTAAAATGTCTTACCAAAGTCACATTGGTCGTCATGTTACAATTTAGTCAATAAAGGCCTACTACTGTCGAGAAACCGAATGCTATGACGCTCGCCATTCGGCCCCACGACCTCTGCGAGGCTTGGAAGTGGCCTCCCCTGAAAGCTGGATTTCCAAGGATTGTCTGTGTGAATTCCTAGCCCGCTAGGCTGAAATTAAGCGACCTAAAGCCGTGCCGAAGTCAAATCGGTCGTCATGGTACTCGAGCGAAACTGAGTGCTTTAACGCTCGCCGCTCGGCCCCACAGCCGTCCAGAGACTCGGGGTAGGACTCCCCTGAAAGCTGGATTCACACCGATCGTTTGTTTTAAATCTTAGCCCACTAGCTCAAACGTAAGCGCTAAAAAGTCTTGCCAAAATCACATAGGTCGTCATGTTACAATTTAGTCAATAAAGGCCTATTACTGGACCGAAACTGAGTGCTTTAAGGCTCGCCGCTCAGCCCCACAGCCGTCCAGAGACTCAGGGGAGGTCTCCCCTGAAAGCTTGATTCCCACCGATCGTTTGTTTTAAATCTTAGCCCACTAGCTCAAACGTAAGCGCTAAAAAGTCTTGCCAAAATCACATAGGTCGTCATGTTACAATTTAGTCAATAAAGCCCTACGACTGGAGAGAAACCGAGTGCTTTGACGCTCGCCGTTCGGCCCCACAGCCATCCAGAGACTCGGGGGAGGCCTCTCCTGAAAGCTGGAATCCCAACGATCGTGTGTTTCAAATCTGAGCCAACTAGCTCAAAAGTAAGCACTAAAAAGTCCTGCCAAAGTCACAATGGTTGTCATGTTACAATTTAGTCAATAAAGGCCTACTACTGTAGCGAAACCGAGTGCTTTGACGCTCGCCGTTTAGCCCCATGACCTCCGAGAGGCTTGGAAGAGGCCTCCCCTGAAAGCTGGATTCCCACCGATCGTTTGTTTCAAATCTTAGCCCAGTAGCTGAAAAGTAGGCGCTAAAAAGTCCTGCCAAAATCACATAGGTCGTCATGTTACAATTTAGTCAATAAAGGCCTCCTACTGGACCGAAACTGAGTGCTTTAATGCTCGCCGCTCGGTCCCACAGCCGTCCAGAGACTCAAGGGACGCGTCCCCTGAAAGCTGGATTCCCACCGATCGTTTGTTTCAAATCTTAGCCCTCTAGCTCAAAAGTAGGCGCTAAAAAGTCATGCCAAAGTCACATAGGTCGTCATGTTACAATTTAGTCAATAAAGGCCCACTACTGGAGCGAAAACGAGTGCTTTGACGCTCGCCGTTCGGCCCCACAGCTGTCCAGAGACTCGGGGGCGGCCTCCCCTGAAAGCTGGATTCCCACCGATCGTTTGTTTCAAATCTTAGCCCACTAGCTTAAAAGTAGGCGCTAAAAAGTCTTACCAAAGTCACATTGGTCGTCATGTTACAATTTAGTCAATAAAGGCCTACTACTGTCGAGAAACCGAATGCTATGACGCTCGCCGTTCGGCCCCACGACCTCCGAGAAGCTTGGAAGAGGCCTCCCCTGAAAGCTGGATTCCCACCGATCGTTTGTTTAAAATCTTAGCCCAGTAGCTGAAAAGTAGGCGCTAAGAAGTCCTGCCAAAATCACATAGGTCGTCATGTTACAATTTAGCCAATAAAGGCCTCCTACTGGACCGAAACTGAGTGCTTTAACGCTCGCCGCTCGGCCCCACAGCTGTCCAGAGACTCAAGGGAGGCGTCCCCTGAAAGCTGGATTCCCACCGATCGTTTGTTTTAAATCTTAGCCCACTAGCTCAAAAGTAGGCGCTAAAAAGTCATGCCAAAGTCACATAGGTCGTCATGTTACAATTTAGTCAATAAAGGCCCACTACTGGAGCGAAAACGAGTGCTTTGACGCTCGCCGTTCGGGCCCACGACCTCCGAGAGGCTTGGAAGAGGCCTCCCCTGAAAGCTGGATTCCCACCGATCGTTTGTTTCAAATCTTAGCCCAGTAGCTGAAAAGTAGGCGCTATAAAGTCCTGCCTAAATCACATAGGTCGTCATGTTACAATTTAGTCAATACAGGCGTTCTTACTGGAGCGAAACCGAGTGCTTTGACGCTCGCCGTTCGGGCCCCACGACCTCCGAGACGCTTGGAAGAGGCCTCCCCTGAAAGCTGGATTCCCACCGATCGTTTGTTTCAAATCTTCGCCCAGTAACTGAAAAGTAGGCGCTAAAAAGTCCTGCCAAAATCACATAGGTCGTCATGTTACAATTTAGTCAATAAAGGCCTCCTACTGGACCGAAACTGAGTGCTTTAACGCTCGCCGCTCGGCCCCACAGCCGCCCAGAGACTCGGGGGAGGCCTCCCCTGAAAGCTGGATTCCCACCGATCGTTTGTTTCAAATCTTAGCGCACGAGGTGAAAAGTAAGCGCTAAAAAGTCCTGCCAAAGTCACATAGGTTGTCATGTTACAATTTAGTCAATAAAGGCCTACTACTGGAGCGAAACCGAGTGCTTTGACGCTCGCCGTTCGGGCCCACGACCTCCGAGAGGCTTGCAAGAGGCCTCCCCTGAAAGCTGGATTCCCACCGATCGTTTCTTTCAAATCTTAGCCCAGTAGCTGAAAAGTAGGCGCTAAGAAGTCCTGCCAAAATCACATAGGTCGTCATGTTACAATTTAGCCAATAAAGGCCTCCTACTGGACCGAAACTGAGTGCTTTAACGCTCGCCGCTCGGCCCCACAGCCGTCCAGACACTCGGGGGAGGCCTCCCCTGAAAGCTGGATTCCCACCGATCGTTTGTTTCAAATCTTAGCCCACTAGCTCAAAAGTAGGCGCTAAAATGTCTTACCAAAGTCACATTGGTCGTCATGTTACAATTTAGTCAATAAAGGCCTACTACTGTCGAAAAACCGAATGCTATGACGCTCGCCATTCGGCCCCACGACCTCTGCGAGGCTTGGAAGTGGCCTCCCCTGAAAGCTGGATTTCCAAGGATTGTCTGTGTGAATTCCTAGCCCGCTAGGCTGAAATTAAGCGACCTAAAGCCGTGCCGAAGTCAAATCGGTCGTCATGGTACTCGAGCGAAACTGAGTGCTTTAACGCTCGCCGCTCGGCCCCACAGCCGTCCAGAGACTCGGGGTAGGACTCCCCTGAAAGCTGGATTCACACCGATCGTTTGTTTGAAATCTTAGCGCACTAGGTCAAAAGTAAGCGATAAAAAGTCCTGCCAAAGTCACACAGGTTGTCATGTTACAATTTAGTCAATAAAGACCGACTACTGGAGCGAAACCGAGTGCTTTGACGCTCGCCGTTCGGGCCCACGACCTCCGAGAGGCTTGGAAGAGGCCTCCCCTGAAAGCTGGATTCCCACCGATCGTTTGTTTCAAATCTTAGCCCAGTGGCTGAAAAGTAGGCGCTATAAAGTCCTGCCTAAATCACATAGGTCGTCATGTTACAATTTAGTCAATAAAGGCGTTCTTACTGGAGCGAAACAGAGTGCTTTGACGCTCGCCGTTCGGCCCCACGACCTCCGAGACGCTTGGAAGAGGCCTCCCCTGAAAGCTGGATTCCCACCGATCGTTTGTTTCAAATCCTAGCCCACTAGCTCAAAACTAGGCGCTAAAATGTCCTGCCAAAGTCACATAGGTCGTCATGTTACAATTTAGTCAATAAAGGCCTACTACTGGAGAGAAACCAAGTGCTTTGACGCTCGCCGTTCGGCCCCACAGCTCTCCAGAGACTCGGGGGAGACCTCCCCTGAAAGCTGTATTCCCACCGATCGTTTGTTTCAAATCTTACCCCACTAGCTCAAAAGTGAGCGCTAAAAAGTCTTGCCAAAGTCACATAGGTCGTCATGTTACAATTTAGTCAATAAAGGCCTACTACTGGAGCGAAACCGAGTGCTTTAACGCTCGCCGTTTGGCCCCACAACCTCCGAGAGGCTTGGAAGAACCCTCGCCTGAAAGCTGGATTCCCACCGATCGTTTGTTTCAAATCCTAGCCCAGTAGCTGAAAAGTAGGCGCTAAAAAGTCCTGCCAAAATCACATAGGTCGTCATGTTACAATTTAGTCAATAAAGGCCTCCTACTGGACCGAAACTGAGTGCTTTAATGCTCGCCGCTCGGCCCCACAGCCGTCCAGAGACTCAAGGGAGGCCTCCCCTGAAAGCTGGATTCCCACCGATCGTTTGTTTCAAATCTTAGCCCACTAGGTCAAAAGTAGGCGCTAAAATTTCTTACCAAAATCACATTGGTCGTCATGTTACAATTTAGTCAATAAAGGCCTACTACTGTCGAGAAACCGAATGCTATGACGCTCGCCGTTCGGCCCCACGACCTCTGAGAGGCTTGGAAGTGGCCTCCCCTGAAAGCTGGATTCCCAAGGATTGTCTGTGTGTATTCCTAGCCCGCTAGGCTGAAATTAAGCGACCTAAAGCCGTGCCGAAGTCAAATCGGTCGTCATGGTACTCGAGCGAAACTGAGTGCTTTAACGGTCGCCGCTCGGACCCACAGCAGTCCAGAGACCCGGGGGAGGACTCCCCTGAAAGCTGGATTCCCACCGATCGTTTGTTTTAAATCTTAGCCCACTAGCTGAAACGTAAGCGCTAAAAAGTCCTGCCAAAATCACATAGGTCGTCATGTTACAATTTAGTCAATAAAGGCCTATTACTGGACCGAAACTGAGTGCTTTAAGGCTCGCCGTTCGGCCCCACAACCTCCGAGAGGCTTGGAAGAAGACTCCCCTGAAAGCTGGATTCCCACCGATCGTTTGTTTCAAATCCTAGCCCAGTAGCTGAAAAGTAGGCGCTAAAAAGTCCTGCCAAAATCACATAGGTCGTCATGTTACAATTTAGTCAATAAAGGCCTCCTACTGGACCGAAACTCAGTGCTTTAACGCTCGCCGCTCGGCCCCACAGCCGTCCAGAGACTTGGGGGAGGCTTCCCCTGAAAGCTGGATTCCCACCGATCGTTCGTTTCAAATCTTAGCCCACTAGCTCAAAACTAGGCGCTAAAATGTCCTGCCAAAGTCACATAGGTCGTCATGTTACAATTTAGTCAATAAAGGCCTACTACTGGAGAGAAACCAAGTGCTTTGACGCTCGGCGTTCGGCCCCACAGCTGTCCAGAGACTCGGAGGAGGCCTCCCCTGAAAGCTGTATTCCCACCGATCGTTTTTTTCAAATCTTAGCCCACTAGCTCAAAAGTGAGCGCTAAAAAGTCTTCCCAAAGTCACATAGGTCGTCATGTTACAATTTAGTCAATAAAGGCCTACTACTGGAGCGAAACCGAGTGCTTTGACGCTCGCCGATAGGCCCCACGACCTCTGAGAGGCTTGGAAGTGGCCTCCCCTGAAAGCTGAAATCCCAAGGATCGTCTGTGTGAATTCCTAGCCCGCTAGGCTGAAATTAAGCGACCTAAAGTCGTGCCGAAGTCAAATCGGTCGTCATGGTACTCGAGCGAAACCGAGTGCTTTAACGGTCGCCGCTCGGCCCCACAGCAGTCCAGAGACTCGGGGGAGGCCTCCCCTGAAAGCTGGATTCCCACCGATCGTTTGTTTTAAATCTTAGCCCACTAGCTCAAACGTAAGCGCTAAAAAGTCCTGCCAAAATCACATAGGTCGTCATGTTACAATTTAGTCAATAAAGCCCTACGACAGGAGAGAAACCGAGTGCTTTGACGCTCGCCGTTCGGCCCCACAGCCATCCAGAGACTCGGGGGAGGCCTCCCCTGAAAGCTGGAATCCCAACGATCGTGTGTTTCAAATCTGAGCCAACTAGTTCAAAAGTAAGCGCTAAAATGTCCTGCCAAAGTCACAATGGTTGTCATGTTACAATTTAGTCAATAAAGGCCTACGACTGGAGCGAAACCGAGTGCTTTGACGCTCGCCGTTCGGCCCCATGACCTCCGAGAGGCTTGGAAGAGGCCTCCCCTGAAAGCTGGATTCCCACCGATCGTTTGTTTCAAATCTTAGCCCAGTAGCTGAAAAGTAGGCGCTAAAAAGTCTTGCCAAAATCACATAGGTCGTCATGTTACAATTTAGTCAATAAAGGCCTACTACTGTCGAGAAACCGAATGCTATGACGCTCGCCGTTCGGCCCCACGACCTCCGAGAAGCTTGGAAGAGGCCTCCCCTGAAAGCTGGATTCCCACCGATCGTTTGTTTAAAATCTTAGCCCAGTAGCTGAAAAGTAGGCGCTAAGAAGTCCTGCCAAAATCACATAGGTCGTCATGTTACAATTTAGCCAATAAAGGCCTCCTACTGGACCGAAACTGAGTGCTTTAACGCTCGCCGCTCGGCCCCACAGCTGTCCAGAGACTCAAGGGAGGCGTCCCCTGAAAGCTGGATTCCCACCGATCGTTTGTTTTAAATCTTAGCCCACTAGCTCAAAAGTAGGCGCTAAAAAGTCATGCCAAATTCACATAGGTCGTCATGTTACAATTTAGTCAATAAAGGCCCACTACTGGAGCGAAAACGAGTGCTTTGACGCTCGCCGTTCGGCCCCACAGCTGTCCAGAGACTCGGGGGAGGCCTCCCCTGAAAGCTGGATTCCCACCGATCGTTTGTTTCAAATCTTAGCGCACTAGGTGAAAAGTAAGCGCTAAAAAGTCCTGCCTAAGTCACATAGGTTGTCATGTTACAATTTAGCCAATAAAGGCCTCCTACTGGACCGAAACTGAGTGCTTTAACGCTCGCCGCTCGGCCCCACAGCTGTCCAGAGACTCAAGGGAGGCGTCCCCTGAAAGCTGGATTCCCACCGATCGTTTGTTTTAAATCTTAGCCCACTAGCTCAAAAGTAGGCGCTAAAAAGTCATGCCAAATTCACATAGGTCGTCATGTTACAATTTAGTCAATAAAGGCCCACTACTGGAGCGAAAACGAGTGCTTTGACGCTCGCCGTTCGGCCCCACAGCTGTCCAGAGACTCGGGGGAGGCCTCCCCTGAAAGCTGGATTCCCACCGATCGTTTGTTTCAAATCTTAGCGCACTAGGTGAAAAGTAAGCGCTAAAAAGTCCTGCCTAAGTCACATAGGTTGTCATGTTACAATTTAGTCAATAAAGGCCTACTACTGGAGCGAAACCGAGTGCTTTGACGCTCGCCGTTCAGGCCCACGACCTCCGAGAGGCTTGGAAGAGGCCTCCCCTGAAAGCTGGATTCCCACCGATCGTTTCTTTCAAATCTTAGCCTAGTAGCTGAAAAGTAGGCGCTAAAAAGTCCTGCCAAAATCACATAGGTCGTCATGTTACAATTTAGTCAATAAAGTCCGCCTACTGGACCGAAACTGAGTGCTTTAACGCTTGCCGCTCGGCCGCACAGCCGTCCAGACACTCGGGGGAGGCCTCCCCTGAAAGCTGGATTCCCACCGATCGTTTGTTTCAAATCTTAGCCCCATAGCTAAAAAGTAGCCGCTAAAAAGTCTTACCAAAGTCACATAGGTCGTCATGTTACAATTTAGTCAATAAAGGCCTACTACTGTAGAGAAACCGAATGCTATGACGCTCGCCGTTCGGCCCCACGACCTCCGAGAGGCTTGGAAGAGGCATCCCCTGAAAGCTGGATTCCCAAGGATTGTCTGTGTGAATTCCTAGCCCGCTAGGCTGAAATTAAGCGACCTAAAGTCATGCCGAAGTCAAATCGGTCGTCATGATAACAGAGACTCGGGGGAGGCCTCCCCTGAAAGCTGGATTCCCACCGATCGTTTGTTTCAAATCTTAGCCCAGTAGCTGAAAAGTAGGCGCTAAAAAGTCCTGCCAAAATCACATAGGTCGTCATGTTACAATTTAGTCAATAAAGGCCTCCTACTGGACCGAAACTGAGTGCTTTAATGCTCGCCGCTCGGTCCCACAGCCGTCCAGAGACTCAAGGGACGCGTCCCCTGAAAGCTGGATTCCCACCGATCGTTTGTTTCAAATCTTAGCCCTCTAGCTCAAAAGTAGGCGCTAAAAAGTCATGCCAAAGTCACATAGGTCGTCATGTTACAATTTAGTCAATAAAGGCCCACTACTGGAGCGAAAACGAGTGCTTTGACGCTCGCCGTTCGGCCCCACAGCTGTCCAGAGACTCGGGGGCGGCCTCCCCTGAAAGCTGGATTCCCACCGATCGTTTGTTTCAAATCTTAGCCCACTAGCTTAAAAGTAGGCGCTAAAAAGTCTTACCAAAGTCACATTGGTCGTCATGTTACAATTTAGTCAATAAAGGCCTACTACTGTCGAGAAACCGAATGCTATGACGCTCGCCGTTCGGCCCCACGACCTCCGAGAAGCTTGGAAGAGGCCTCCCCTGAAAGCTGGATTCCCACCGATCGTTTGTTTAAAATCTTAGCCCAGTAGCTGAAAAGTAGGCGCTAAGAAGTCCTGCCAAAATCACATAGGTCGTCATGTTACAATTTAGCCAATAAAGGCCTCCTACTGGACCGAAACTGAGTGCTTTAACGCTCGCCGCTCGGCCCCACAGCTGTCCAGAGACTCAAGGGAGGCGTCCCCTGAAAGCTGGATTCCCACCGATCGTTTGTTTTAAATCTTAGCCCACTAGCTCAAAAGTAGGCGCTAAAAAGTCATGCCAAAGTCACATAGGTCGTCATGTTACAATTTAGTCAATAAAGGCCCACTACTGGAGCGAAAACGAGTGCTTTGACGCTCGCCGTTCGGGCCCACGACCTCCGAGAGGCTTGGAAGAGGCCTCCCCTGAAAGCTGGATTCCCACCGATCGTTTGTTTCAAATCTTAGCCCAGTAGCTGAAAAGTAGGCGCTATAAAGTCCTGCCTAAATCACATAGGTCGTCATGTTACAATTTAGTCAATACAGGCGTTCTTACTGGAGCGAAACCGAGTGCTTTGACGCTCGCCGTTCGGCCCCACGACCTCCGAGACGCTTGGAAGAGGCCTCCCCTGAAAGCTGGATTCCCACCGATCGTTTGTTTCAAATCTTCGCCCAGTAACTGAAAAGTAGGCGCTAAAAAGTCCTGCCAAAATCACATAGGTCGTCATGTTACAATTTAGTCAATAAAGGCCTCCTACTGGACCGAAACTGAGTGCTTTAACGCTCGCCGCTCGGCCCCACAGCCGCCCAGAGACTCGGGGGAGGCCTCCCCTGAAAGCTGGATTCCCACCGATCGTTTGTTTCAAATCTTAGCGCACGAGGTGAAAAGTAAGCGCTAAAAAGTCCTGCCAAAGTCACATAGGTTGTCATGTTACAATTTAGTCAATAAAGGCCTACTACTGGAGCGAAACCGAGTGCTTTGACGCTCGCCGTTCGGGCCCACGACCTCCGAGAGGCTTGCAAGAGGCCTCCCCTGAAAGCTGGATTCCCACCGATCGTTTCTTTCAAATCTTAGCCCAGTAGCTGAAAGGTATGCGCTAAAAAGTCCTGCCAAAATCACATAAGTCGTCAGGTTACAATTTAGTCAATAAAGTCCGCCGACTGGCCCGAAACTGAGTGCTTTAACGCTCGCCGCTCGGCCCCACAGCCGTCCAGACACTCGGGGGAGGCCTCCCCTGAAAGCTGGATTCCCACCGATCGTTTGTTTCAAATCTTAGCCCACTAGCTCAAAAGTAGGCGCTAAAATGTCTTACCAAAGTCACATTGGTCGTCATGTTACAATTTAGTCAATAAAGGCCTACTACTGTCGAGAAACCGAATGCTATGACGCTCGCCATTCGGCCCCACGACCTCTGCGAGGCTTGGAAGTGGCCTCCCCTGAAAGCTGGATTTCCAAGGATTGTCTGTGTGAATTCCTAGCCCGCTAGGCTGAAATTAAGCGACCTAAAGCCGTGCCGAAGTCAAATCGGTCGTCATGGTACTCGAGCGAAACTGAGTGCTTTAACGCTCGCCGCTCGGCCCCACAGCCGTCCAGAGACTCGGGGTAGGACTCCCCTGAAAGCTGGATTCACACCGATCGTTTGTTTGAAATCTTAGCGCACTAGGTCAAAAGTAAGCGATAAAAAGTCCTGCCAAAGTCACACAGGTTGTCATGTTACAATTTAGTCAATAAAGACCGACTACTGGAGCGAAACCGAGTGCTTTGACGCTCGCCGTTCGGGCCCACGACCTCCGAGAGGCTTGGAAGAGGCCTCCCCTGAAAGCTGGATTCCCACCGATCGTTTGTTTCAAATCTTAGCCCAGTGGCTGAAAAGTAGGCGCTATAAAGTCCTGCCTAAATCACATAGGTCGTCATGTTACAATTTAGTCAATAAAGGCGTTCTTACTGGAGCGAAACAGAGTGCTTTGACGCTCGCCGTTCGGCCCCACGACCTCCGAGACGCTTGGAAGAGGCCTCCCCTGAAAGCTGGATTCCCACCGATCGTTTGTTTCAAATCCTAGCCCACTAGCTCAAAACTAGGCGCTAAAATGTCCTGCCAAAGTCACATAGGTCGTCATGTTACAATTTAGTCAATAAAGGCCTACTACTGGAGAGAAACCAAGTGCTTTGACGCTCGCCGTTCGGCCCCACAGCTCTCCAGAGACTCGGGGGAGACCTCCCCTGAAAGCTGTATTCCCACCGATCGTTTGTTTCAAATCTTACCCCACTAGCTCAAAAGTGAGCGCTAAAAAGTCTTGCCAAAGTCACATAGGTCGTCATGTTACAATTTAGTCAATAAAGGCCTACTACTGGAGCGAAACCGAGTGCTTTAACGCTCGCCGTTTGGCCCCACAACCTCCGAGAGGCTTGGAAGAACCCTCGCCTGAAAGCTGGATTCCCACCGATCGTTTGTTTCAAATCCTAGCCCAGTAGCTGAAAAGTAGGCGCTAAAAAGTCCTGCCAAAATCACATAGGTCGTCATGTTACAATTTAGTCAATAAAGGCCTCCTACTGGACCGAAACTGAGTGCTTTAATGCTCGCCGCTCGGCCCCACAGCCGTCCAGAGACTCAAGGGAGGCCTCCCCTGAAAGCTGGATTCCCACCGATCGTTTGTTTCAAATCTTAGCCCACTAGGTCAAAAGTAGGCGCTAAAATTTCTTACCAAAATCACATTGGTCGTCATGTTACAATTTAGTCAATAAAGGCCTACTACTGTCGAGAAACCGAATGCTATGACGCTCGCCGTTCGGCCCCACGACCTCTGAGAGGCTTGGAAGTGGCCTCCCCTGAAAGCTGGATTCCCAAGGATTGTCTGTGTGTATTCCTAGCCCGCTAGGCTGAAATTAAGCGACCTAAAGCCGTGCCGAAGTCAAATCGGTCGTCATGGTACTCGAGCGAAACTGAGTGCTTTAACGGTCGCCGCTCGGACCCACAGCAGTCCAGAGACCCGGGGGAGGACTCCCCTGAAAGCTGGATTCCCACCGATCGTTTGTTTTAAATCTTAGCCCACTAGCTGAAACGTAAGCGCTAAAAAGTCCTGCCAAAATCACATAGGTCGTCATGTTACAATTTAGTCAATAAAGGCCTATTACTGGACCGAAACTGAGTGCTTTAAGGCTCGCCGTTCGGCCCCACAACCTCCGAGAGGCTTGGAAGAAGACTCCCCTGAAAGCTGGATTCCCACCGATCGTTTGTTTCAAATCCTAGCCCAGTAGCTGAAAAGTAGGCGCTAAAAAGTCCTGCCAAAATCACATAGGTCGTCATGTTACAATTTAGTCAATAAAGGCCTCCTACTGGACCGAAACTCAGTGCTTTAACGCTCGCCGCTCGGCCCCACAGCCGTCCAGAGACTTGGGGGAGGCTTCCCCTGAAAGCTGGATTCCCACCGATCGTTCGTTTCAAATCTTAGCCCACTAGCTCAAAACTAGGCGCTAAAATGTCCTGCCAAAGTCACATAGGTCGTCATGTTACAATTTAGTCAATAAAGGCCTACTACTGGAGAGAAACCAAGTGCTTTGACGCTCGGCGTTCGGCCCCACAGCTGTCCAGAGACTCGGAGGAGGCCTCCCCTGAAAGCTGTATTCCCACCGATCGTTTTTTTCAAATCTTAGCCCACTAGCTCAAAAGTGAGCGCTAAAAAGTCTTCCCAAAGTCACATAGGTCGTCATGTTACAATTTAGTCAATAAAGGCCTACTACTGGAGCGAAACCGAGTGCTTTGACGCTCGCCGATAGGCCCCACGACCTCTGAGAGGCTTGGAAGTGGCCTCCCCTGAAAGCTGAAATCCCAAGGATCGTCTGTGTGAATTCCTAGCCCGCTAGGCTGAAATTAAGCGACCTAAAGTCGTGCCGAAGTCAAATCGGTCGTCATGGTACTCGAGCGAAACCGAGTGCTTTAACGGTCGCCGCTCGGCCCCACAGCAGTCCAGAGACTCGGGGGAGGCCTCCCCTGAAAGCTGGATTCCCACCGATCGTTTGTTTTAAATCTTAGCCCACTAGCTCAAACGTAAGCGCTAAAAAGTCCTGCCAAAATCACATAGGTCGTCATGTTACAATTTAGTCAATAAAGCCCTACGACAGGAGAGAAACCGAGTGCTTTGACGCTCGCCGTTCGGCCCCACAGCCATCCAGAGACTCGGGGGAGGCCTCCCCTGAAAGCTGGAATCCCAACGATCGTGTGTTTCAAATCTGAGCCAACTAGTTCAAAAGTAAGCGCTAAAATGTCCTGCCAAAGTCACAATGGTTGTCATGTTACAATTTAGTCAATAAAGGCCTACGACTGGAGCGAAACCGAGTGCTTTGACGCTCGCCGTTCGGCCCCATGACCTCCGAGAGGCTTGGAAGAGGCCTCCCCTGAAAGCTGGATTCCCACCGATCGTTTGTTTCAAATCTTAGCCCAGTAGCTGAAAAGTAGGCGCTAAAAAGTCTTGCCAAAATCACATAGGTCGTCATGTTACAATTTAGTCAATAAAGGCCTACTACTGTCGAGAAACCGAATGCTATGACGCTCGCCGTTCGGCCCCACGACCTCCGAGAAGCTTGGAAGAGGCCTCCCCTGAAAGCTGGATTCCCACCGATCGTTTGTTTAAAATCTTAGCCCAGTAGCTGAAAAGTAGGCGCTAAGAAGTCCTGCCAAAATCACATAGGTCGTCATGTTACAATTTAGCCAATAAAGGCCTCCTACTGGACCGAAACTGAGTGCTTTAACGCTCGCCGCTCGGCCCCACAGCTGTCCAGAGACTCAAGGGAGGCGTCCCCTGAAAGCTGGATTCCCACCGATCGTTTGTTTTAAATCTTAGCCCACTAGCTCAAAAGTAGGCGCTAAAAAGTCATGCCAAATTCACATAGGTCGTCATGTTACAATTTAGTCAATAAAGGCCCACTACTGGAGCGAAAACGAGTGCTTTGACGCTCGCCGTTCGGCCCCACAGCTGTCCAGAGACTCGGGGGAGGCCTCCCCTGAAAGCTGGATTCCCACCGATCGTTTGTTTCAAATCTTAGCGCACTAGGTGAAAAGTAAGCGCTAAAAAGTCCTGCCTAAGTCACATAGGTTGTCATGTTACAATTTAGTCAATAAAGGCCTACTACTGGAGCGAAACCGAGTGCTTTGACGCTCGCCGTTCAGGCCCACGACCTCCGAGAGGCTTGGAAGAGGCCTCCCCTGAAAGCTGGATTCCCACCGATCGTTTCTTTCAAATCTTAGCCTAGTAGCTGAAAAGTAGGCGCTAAAAAGTCCTGCCAAAATCACATAGGTCGTCATGTTACAATTTAGTCAATAAAGTCCGCCTACTGGACCGAAACTGAGTGCTTTAACGCTTGCCGCTCGGCCGCACAGCCGTCCAGACACTCGGGGGAGGCCTCCCCTGAAAGCTGGATTCCCACCGATCGTTTGTTTCAAATCTTAGCCCCATAGCTAAAAAGTAGCCGCTAAAAAGTCTTACCAAAGTCACATAGGTCGTCATGTTACAATTTAGTCAATAAAGGCCTACTACTGTAGAGAAACCGAATGCTATGACGCTCGCCGTTCGGCCCCACGACCTCCGAGAGGCTTGGAAGAGGCATCCCCTGAAAGCTGGATTCCCAAGGATTGTCTGTGTGAATTCCTAGCCCGCTAGGCTGAAATTAAGCGACCTAAAGTCATGCCGAAGTCAAATCGGTCGTCATGATAACAGAGACTCGGGGGAGGACTCCCCTGAAAGCGGTATTCCCACCGATCGTTAGTTTCAAATCTTAGCGCACTAGGTAAAAAGTAAGCGCTAAAAAGTCCTGCCAAAGTCACATAGGATGTCATGTTAAAATTTAGTCAATAAAGGCCTACTACTGGAGCGAAACCGAGTGCTTTGATGCTCGCCGTTCGGGCCCACAACCTCCAAGAGGCTTGGAAGAGGCCTCCCCAGAAAGCTGGATTCCCACCGATCGTTTCTTTCAAATCTTAGCCCAGTAGCTGAAAAGTACTCGCTAAAAAGTCCTGCCAAAATCACATAGGTCGTCATGTTACAATTTAGTCAATAAAGGCCTATTACTGGACCGAAACTGAGTGCTTTAACGCTCGCCGCTCGGCCCCACAGCCGTCCAGAGACTCGGCGGTAGCCTCCCCTGAAAGTTGGATTCCCACCGATCGTTTGTTTAAATCTTAGCCCAGTAGCTAAAAGGTAAGCGCTAAAAGGTCTTGCCAAAGTCACATAGGTCGTCATGTTACAATTTAGTCATTAAAGGCCTACGACTGGAGCGAAACCGAGTGCTTCGACGCTCGCCGTTCGGCCCCACAAGCTCCGAGAGGCTTGGAAGAGGCCTCCCTTGAAAGCTGGATTCCCAAGGCTTGTCTGTGTGAATTCCTAGCCCGCGAGGCTGAAATTATGCGACCTAAAGTCGTGCCGAAGTCAAATCGGTTGTCATGGTACTCGAGCGAAACTGCGTGCTTTAACGGTCGCCGCTCGGCCCCACAGCAGTCCAGAGACACGGGGTAGGCCTCCCCTGAAAGCTGGATTCCCACCGATTGTTCGTTTCAAATCTTCGCCCAGTAACTGAAAAGTAGGCGCTAAAAAATCCTGCCAAAATCACATAGGTCGTCATGTTACAATTTAGTCAATAAAGGCCTCCTACTGGACCGAAACTGAGTGCTTTAACGCTCGCCGCTCGGCCCCACAGCCGTCCAGAGACTCGGGTGAGGCCTCCCCTGAAAGCTGGATTCCCACAGATCGTTTGTTTCAAATCTTAGCCCAGTAGCTGAAAAGTAAGCGCTAAAAGGTCTTGCCAAAGTCACATAGGTCGTCATGTTACAATTTAGTCATTAAAGGCCTACGACTGGAGCGAAACCGAGTGCTTCGACGCTCGCCGTTCGGCCCCACAACCTCCAAGAGACTTGGAAGAGGCCTCCCCAGAAAGCTGGATTCCCACCGATCGTTTCTTTCAAATCTTAGCCCAGTAGCTGAAAAGTAGGCGCTAAAAAGTCCTGCCAAAATCACATAGGTCGTCATGTTACAATTTAGTCAATAAAGGCCTATTACTGGACCGAAACTGAGTGCTTTAACGCTCGCCGCTCGGCCCCACAGCCGTCCAGAGACTCGGCGGTAGCCTCCCCTGAAAGCTGGATTCCCACCGATCGTTTGTTTCAAATCTTAGCCCAGTAGCTAAAAGGTAAGCGCTAAAAGGTCTTGCCAAAGTCACATAGGTCGTCATGTTACAATTTAGTCATTAAAGGCCTACGACTGGAGCGAAACCGAGTGCTTCGACGCTCGCCGTTCGGCCCCACAAGCTCCGAGAGGCTTGGAAGTGGCCCCCCTTGAAAGCTGGATTCCCAAGGCTTGTCTGTGTGAATTCCTAGCCCGCGAGGCTGAAATTATGCGACCTAAAGTCGTGCCGAAGTCAAATCGGTTGTCATGGTACTCGAGCGAAACTGCGTGCTTTAACGGTCGCCGCTCGGCCCCACAGCAGTCCAGAGACACGGGGTAGGCCTCCCCTGAAAGCTGGATTCCCACCGATTGTTTGTTTCAAATCTTCGCCCAGTAACTGAAAAGTAGGCGCTAAGAAATCCTGCCAAAATCACATAGGTCGTCATGTTACCATTTAGTCAATAAAGGCCTCCTACTGGACCGAAACTGAGTGCTTTAACGCTCGCCGCTCGGCCCCACAGCCGTCCAGAGACTCGGGGGAGGCCTCCCCTGAAAGCTGGATTCCCACCGATCGTTCGTTTCAAATCTTAGCCCACTAGCTCAAAATTAGGCGCTAAAACGTCCTGCCAAAGTCACATAGGTCGTCATGTTACAATTTAGTCAATAAAGGCCTACTACTGGAGAGAAACCAAGTGCTTTGACGCTCGGCGTTCGGCCCCACAGCTGTCCAGAGACTCGGAGGAGGCCTCCCCTGAAAGCTGTATTCCCACCGATCGTTTTTTTCAAATCTTAGCCCACTAGCTCAAAAGTGAGCGCTAAAAAGTCTTGCCAAAGTCACATAGGTCGCCATGTTACAATTTAGTCAATAAAGGCCTACTACTGGAGCGAAACCGAGTGCTTTGACGCTCGCCGATAGGCCCCACGACCTCTGAGAGGCTTGGAAGTGGCCTCCCCTGAAAGCTGGAATCCCAAGGATCGTCTGTGTGAATTCCTAGCCCGCTAGGCTGAAATTAAGCGACCTAAAGTCGTGCCGAAGTCAAATCGGTCGTCATGGTACTCGAGTGAAACTGAGTGCTTTAACGGTCGCCGCTCGGCCCCACAGCAGTCCAGAGACTCGGGGGAGGCCTCCCCTGAAAGCTGGATTCCCACCGATCGTTTGTTTTAAATCTTAGCCCACTAGCGCAAACGTAAGCGCTAAAAAGTCCTGCCAAAATCACATAGGTCGTCATGTTACAATTTAGTCAATAAAGGCCTATTACTGGACCGAAACTGAGTGCTTTAAGGCTCGCCGCTCAGCCCCACAGCCGTCCAGAGACTCAGGGGAGGTCTCCCCTGAAAGCTTGATTACCACCGATCGTTTGTTTCAAATCCTAGCCCAGTAGCTGAAAAGTAGGCGCTAAAAAGTCTTGCCAAAATCACATAGGTCGTCATGTTACAATTTAGTCAATAAAGGCCTCCTACTGTACCGAAACTGAGTGCTTTAACGCTCGCCGCTCGGCCCCACAGCCGTCCAGAGACTCGGGGGAGGACTCCCCTGAAAGCTGGATTCCCACCGATCGTTTGTTTCAAATCGTAGCCCACTAGCTCAAAACTAGGCGCTAAAATGTCCTGCCAAAGTCACATAGGTCGTCATGTTACAATTTAGTCAATAAAGGCCTACTACTGGACCAAAACTGAGTGCTTTAACGCTCGCCACTCTGCCCCACAGCCGTCCAGAGACTCGGGGGAGGCGTCCCCTGAAAGCTGGATTCCCACCGACTGTTTGTTTCAAATCTTAGCCCACTAGCTCTAAAGTAGGCGCTAAAAAGTCATGCCAAAGTCACATAGGTCGTCATGTTACAATTTAGTCATTAAAGGCCTACGACTGGAGCGAAACCGAGTGCTTCGACGCTCGCCGTTCGGCCCCACAAGCTCCGAGAGGCTTGGAAGAGGCCTCCCTTGAAAGCTGGATTCCCAAGGCTTGTCTGTGTGAATTCCTAGCCCGCGAGGCTGAAATTATGCGACCTAAAGTCGTGCCGAAGTCAAATCGGTTGTCATGGTACTCGAGCGAAACTGCGTGCTTTAACGGTCGCCGCTCGGCCCCACAGCAGTCCAGAGACACGGGGTAGGCCTCCCCTGAAAGCTGGATTCCCACCGATTGTTTGTTTCAAATCTTCGCCCAGTAACTGAAAAGTAGGCGCTAAAAAATCCTGCCAAAATCACATAGGTCGTCATGTTACAATTTAGTCAATAAAGGCCTCCTACTGGACCGAAACTGAGTGCTTTAACGCTCGCCGCTCGGCCCCACAGCCGTCCAGAGACTCGGGTGAGGCCTCCCCTGAAAGCTGGATTCCCACAGATCGTTTGTTTCAAATCTTAACCCAGTAGCTGAAAAGTAAGCGCTAAAAGGTCTTGCCAAAGTCACATAGGTCGTCATGTTACAATTTAGTCATTAAAGGCCTACGACTGGAG
The DNA here is from genome assembly GCF_024500275.1 of Phycodurus eques. Taxonomy (NCBI): domain Eukaryota; kingdom Metazoa; phylum Chordata; class Actinopteri; order Syngnathiformes; family Syngnathidae; genus Phycodurus; species Phycodurus eques. The sequence goes on along the minus strand of NW_026904084.1, from coordinate 106,447 downwards.
CGAAACCGAGTGCTTCGACGCTCGCCGTTCGGCCCCACAACCTCCAAGAGGCTTGGAAGAGGCCTCCCCAGAAAGCTGGATTCCCACCGATCGTTTCTTTCAAATCTTAGCCCAGTAGCTGAAAAGTAGGCGCTAAAAAGTCCTGCCAAAATCACATAGGTCGTTATGTTACAATTTAGTCAATAAAGGCCTATTACTGGACCGAAACTGAGTGCTTTAACGCTCGCCGCTCGGCCCCACAGCCGTCCAGAGACTCGGCGGTAGCCTCCCCTGAAAGCTGGATTCCCACCGATCGTTTGTTTCAAATCTTAGCCCAGTAGCTAAAAGGTAAGCGCTAAAAGGTCTTGCCAAAGTCACATAGGTCGTCATGTTACAATTTAGTCATTAAAGGCCTACGACTGGAGCGAAACCGAGTGCTTCGACGCTCGCCGTTCGGCCCCACAAGCTCCGAGAGGCTTGGAAGTGGCCTCCCTTGAAAGCTGGATTCCCAAGGCTTGTCTGTGTGAATTCCTAGCCCGCGAGGCTGAAATTATGCGACCTAAAGTCGTGCCGAAGTCAAATCGGTTGTCATGGTACTCGAGCGAAACTGCGTGCTTTAACGGTCGCCGCTCGGCCCCACAGCAGTCCAGAGACACGGGGTAGGCCTCCCCTGAAAGCTGGATTCCCACCGATTGTTTGTTTCAAATCTTCGCCCAGTAACTGAAAAGTAGGCGCTAAAAAATCCTGCCAAAATCACATAGGTCGTCATGTTACCATTTAGTCAATAAAGGCCTCCTACTGGACCGAAACTGAGTGCTTTAACGCTCGCCGCTCGGCCCCACAGCCGTCCAGAGACTCGGGGGAGGCCTCCCCTGAAAGCTGGATTCCCACCGATCGTTCGTTTCAAATCTTAGCCCACTAGCTCAAAATTAGGCGCTAAAACGTCCTGCCAAAGTCACATAGGTCGTCATGTTACAATTTAGTCAATAAAGGCCTACTACTGGAGAGAAACCAAGTGCTTTGACGCTCGGCGTTCGGCCCCACAGCTGTCCAGAGACTCGGAGGAGGCCTCCCCTGAAAGCTGTATTCCCACCGATCGTTTTTTTCAAATCTTAGCCCACTAGCTCAAAAGTGAGCGCTAAAAAGTCTTGCCAAAGTCACATAGGTCGCCATGTTACAATTTAGTCAATAAAGGCCTACTACTGGAGCGAAACCGAGTGCTTTGACGCTCGCCGATAGGCCCCACGACCTCTGAGAGGCTTGGAAGTGGCCTCCCCTGAAAGCTGGAATCCCAAGGATCGTCTGTGTGAATTCCTAGCCCGCTAGGCTGAAATTAAGCGACCTAAAGTCGTGCTGAAGTCAAATCGGTCGTCATGGTACTCGAGTGAAACTGAGTGCTTTAACGGTCGCCGCTCGGCCCCACAGCAGTCCAGAGACTCGGGGGAGGCCTCCCCTGAAAGCTGGATTCCCACCGATCGTTTGTTTTAAATCTTAGCCCACTAGCGCAAACGTAAGCGCTAAAAAGTCCTGCCAAAATCACATAGGTCGTCATGTTACAATTTAGTCAATAAAGGCCTATTACTGGACCGAAACTGAGTGCTTTAAGGCTCGCCGCTCAGCCCCACAGCCGTCCAGAGACTCAGGGGAGGTCTCCCCTGAAAGCTTGATTACCACCGATCGTTTGTTTCAAATCCTAGCCCAGTAGCTGAAAAGTAGGCGCTAAAAAGTCTTGCCAAAATCACATAGGTCGTCATGTTACAATTTAGTCAATAAAGGCCTCCTACTGTACCGAAACTGAGTGCTTTAACGCTCGCCGCTCGGCCCCACAGCCGTCCAGAGACTCGGGGGAGGACTCCCCTGAAAGCTGGATTCCCACCGATCGTTTGTTTCAAATCGTAGCCCACTAGCTCAAAACTAGGCGCTAAAATGTCCTGCCAAAGTCACATAGGTCGTCATGTTACAATTTAGTCAATAAAGGCCTACTACTGGACCAAAACTGAGTGCTTTAACGCTCGCCACTCTGCCCCACAGCCGTCCAGAGACTCGGGGGAGGCGTCCCCTGAAAGCTGGATTCCCACCGACTGTTTGTTTCAAATCTTAGCCCACTAGCTCTAAAGTAGGCGCTAAAAAGTCATGCCAAAGTCACATAGGTCGTCATGTTACAATTTAGTCATTAAAGGCCTACGACTGGAGCGAAACCGAGTGCTTCGACGCTCGCCGTTCGGCCCCACAAGCTCCGAGAGGCTTGGAAGAGGCCTCCCTTGAAAGCTGGATTCCCAAGGCTTGTCTGTGTGAATTCCTAGCCCGCGAGGCTGAAATTATGCGACCTAAAGTCGTGCCGAAGTCAAATCGGTTGTCATGGGACTCGAGCGAAACTGCGTGCTTTAACGGTCGCCGCTCGGCCCCACAGCAGTCCAGAGACACGGGGTAGGCCTCCCCTGAAAGCTGGATTCCCACCGATTGTTTGTTTCAAATCTTCGCCCAGTAACTGAAAAGTAGGCGCTAAAAAATCCTGCCAAAATCACATAGGTCGTCATGTTACAATTTAGTCAATAAAGGCCTCCTACTGGACCGAAACTGAGTGCTTTAACGCTCGCCGCTCGGCCCCACAGCCGTCCAGAGACTCGGGTGAGGCCTCCCCTGAAAGCTGGATTCCCACAGATCGTTTGTTTCAAATCTTAACCCAGTAGCTGAAAAGTAAGCGCTAAAAGGTCTTGCCAAAGTCACATAGGTCGTCATGTTACAATTTAGTCATTAAAGGCCTACGACTGGAGCGAAACCGAGTGCTTCGACGCTCGCCGTTCGGCCCCACAACCTCCAAGAGGCTTGGAAGAGGCCTCCCCAGAAAGCTGGATTCCCACCGATCGTTTCTTTCAAATCTTAGCCCAGTAGCTGAAAAGTAGGCGCTAAAAAGTCCTGCCAAAATCACATAGGTCGTCATGTTACAATTTAGTCAATAAAGGCCTATTACTGGACCGAAACTGAGTGCTTTAACGCTCGGCCGCTCGGCCCCACAGCCGTCCAGAGACTCGGCGGTAGCCTCCCCTGAAAGCTGGATTCCCACCGATCGTTTGTTTCAAATCTTAGCCCAGTAGCTAAAAGGTAAGCGCTAAAAGGTCTTGCCAAAGTCACATAGGTCGTCATGTTACAATTTAGTCATTAAAGGCCTACGACTGGAGCGAAACCGAGTGCTTCGACGCTCGCCGTTCGGCCCCACAAGCTCCGAGAGGCTTGGAAGTGGCCTCCCTTGAAAGCTGGATTCCCAAGGCTTGTCTGTGTGAATTCCTAGCCCGCTAGGCTGAAATTATGCGACCTAAAGTCGTGCCGAAGTCAAATCGGTTGTCATGGTACTCGATCGAAACTGCGTGCTTTAACGGTCGCCGCTCGGCCCCACAGCAGTCCAGAGACACGGGGTAGGCCTCCCCTGAAAGCTGGATTCCCACCGATTGTTTGTTTCAAATCTTCGCCCAGTAACTGAAAAGTAGGCGCTAAAAAATCCTGCCAAAATCACATAGGTCGTCATGTTACCATTTAGTCAATAAAGGCCTCCTACTGGACCGAAACTGAGTGCTTTAACGCTCGCCGCTCGGCCCCACAGCCGTCCAGAGACTCGGGGGAGGCCTCCCCTGAAAGCTGGATTCCCACCGATCGTTCGTTTCAAATCTTAGCCCACTAGCTCAAAATTAGGCGCTAAAACGTCCTGCCAAAGTCACATAGGTCGTCATGTTACAATTTAGTCAATAAAGGCCTACTACTGGAGAGAAACCAAGTGCTTTGACGCTCGGCGTTCGGCCCCACAGCTGTCCAGAGACTCGGAGGAGGCCTCCCCTGAAAGCAGGATTCCCACCGATCGTTTTTTTTCAAATCTTAGCCCACTAGCTCAAAAGTGAGCGCTAAAAAGTCTTGCCAAAGTCACATAGGTCGCCATGTTACAATTTAGTCAATAAAGGCCTACTACTGGAGCGAAACCGAGTGCTTTGACGCTCGCCGATAGGCCCCACGACCTCTGAGAGGCTTGGAAGTGGCCTCCCCTGAAAGCTGGAATCCCAAGGATCGTCTGTGTGAATTCCTAGCCCGCTAGGCTGAAATTAAGCGACCTAAAGTCGTGCCGAAGTCAAATCGGTCGTCATGGTACTCGAGTGAAACTGAGTGCTTTAACGGTCGCCGCTCGGCCCCACAGCAGTCCAGAGACTCGGGGGAGGCCTCCCCTAAAAGCAGGATTCCCACCGATCGTTTGTTTTAAATCTTAGCCCACTAGCGCAAACGTAAGCGCTAAAAAGTCCTGCCAAAATCACATAGGTCGTCATGTTACAATTTAGTCAATAAAGGCCTATTACTGTACCGAAACTGAGTGCTTTAAGGCTCGCCGCTCAGCCCCACAGCCGTCCAGAGACTCAGGGGAGGTCTCCCCTGAAAGCTTGATTACCACCGATCGTTTGTTTCAAATCCTAGCCCAGTAGCTGAAAAGTAGGCGCTAAAAAGTCTTGCCAAAATCACATAGGTCGTCATGTTACAATTTAGTCAATAAAGGCCTCCTACTGTACCGAAACTGAGTGCTTTAACGCTCGCCGCTCGGCCCCACAGCCGTCCAGAGACTCGGGGGAGGACTCCCCTGAAAGCTGGATTCCCACCGATCGTTTGTTTCAAATCGTAGCCCACTAGCTCAAAACTAGGCGCTAAAATGTCCTGCCAAAGTCACATAGGTCGTCATGTTACAATTTAGTCAATAAAGGCCTACTACTGGAGAGAAACCAAGTGCTTTGACGCTCGCCGTTCGGCCCCACAGCTGTCCAGAGACTCGGGGGAGGCCTCTTCTGAAAGCTGTATTCCCACCGATCGTTTCTTTCAAATCTTAGCCCACTAGCTCAAAAGTGAGCGCTAAAAAGTCTTGCCAAAGTCACATAGGTCGTCATGTTACAATTTAGTCAATAAAGGCCTACTACTGGAGCGAAACCGAGTGCTTTAACGCTCGCCGTTCGGCCCCACAACCTCCGAGAGGCTTGGAAGAAGCCTCCCCTGAAAGTTGGATTCCCACCGATCGTTTGTTTCAAATCCTAGAGCACGACGTGAAAAGTAAACGCTAAAAAGTCCTGCCAAAGTCACATAGGTTGTCATGTTACAATTTAGTCAATAAAGGCCTACTACTGGAGCGAAACCGAGTGCTTTGACGCTCGCCGTTCGGGCCTACGACCTCCGAGAGGCTTGGAAGAGGCCTCCCCTGAAAGCTGGATTCCCACCGATCGTTTGTTTCAAATCTTAGCCCTCTAGCTCAAAAGTGAGCGCTAAAAAGTCTTGCCAAAGTCACATAGGTCGTCATGTTACAATTTAGTCAATAAAGGCCTACTACTGGAGCGAAACCGAGTGCTTTAACGCTCGCCGTTCGGCCCCACAACCTCCGAGAGGCTTGGAAGAAGCCTCCCCTGAAAGCTGGATTCCGACCGATCGTTTGTTTCAAATCCTAGCCCAGTAGCTGAAAAGTAGGCGCTAAAAAGTCCTGCCAAAATCACATAGGTCGTCATGTTACAATTTAGTCAATAAAGGCCTCCTACTGGACCGAAACTGAGTGCTTTAACGCTCGCCGCTCGGCCCCACAGCAGTCCAGAGACTTGGGGGAGGCTTCCCCTGAAAGCTGGATTCCCACCGATCGTTCGTTTCAAATCTTAGCTGAAAATTAAGCGACCTAAAGTCGTGCCGAAGTCAAATCGGTCGTCATGGTACTCGAGCGAAACTGAGTGCTTTAACGGTCGCCGCTCGGCCCCACAGCTGTCCAGAGACTCGGGGGAGGCCTCCCCTGAAAGCTGTATTCCCACCGATCGTTTGTTTCAAATCTTAGCCCTCTAGCTCAAAAGTGAGCGCTAAAAAGTCTTGCCAAAGTCACATAGGTCGTCATGTTACAATTTAGTCAATAAAGGCCTACTACTGGAGCGAAACCGAGTGCTTTGACGCTCGCCGTTCGGGCCTACGACCTCCGAGAGGCTTGGAAGAGGCCTCCCCTGAAAGCTGGATTCCCACCGATCGTTTGTTTCAAATCTTAGCCCAGTAGCTGAAAAGTAGGCGCTAAAAAGTCCTGCCAAAATCACATAGGTCGTCAGGTTACAATTTAGTCAATAAAGTCCGCCGACTGGACCGAAACTGAGTGCTTTAACGCGCGCCGCACGGCCCCACAGCCGTCCAGACACTCGGGGGAGGCCTCCCCTGAAAGCTGGATTCCCACCGATCGTTTGTTTCAAATCTTAGCCCACTAGCTTAAAAGTAGGCGCTAAAAAGTCTTACCAAAGTCACATTGGTCGTCATGTTACAATTTAGTCAATAAAGGCCTACTACTGTCGAGAAACCGAATGCTATGACGCTCGCCGTTCGGTCCCAGGACCTCCGAGAGGCTTGGAAGAGGCCTCCCCTGAAAGCTGGATTCCCACCGATCGTTTGTTCCAAATCTTAGCCCAGTAGCTGAAAAGTAAGCGCTAAGAAGTCCTGCCAAAATCACATAGGTCGTCATGTTACAATTTAGCCAATAAAGGCCTCCTACTGGACCGAAACTGAGTGCTTTTACGCTCGCCGCTCGGCCCCACAGCCGTCCAGAGACTCGGGGGAGGACTCCCCTAAAAGCTGGATTCCCACCGATCGTTTCTTTCTAAATCTTAGCCCACTAGCTCAAAACTAGGCGCTAAAATGTCCTGCCAAAGTCACATAGGTCGTCATGTTACAATTTAGTCAATAAAGGCCTACTACTGGAGAGAAACCGAGTGCTTTGACGCTCGCCGATAGGCCCCACGACCTCTGAGAGGCTTGGAAGTGGCCTCCCCTGAAAGCTGGATTCCCAAGGATTGTCTGTGTGAATTCGTAGCCCGCTAGGCTGAAATTAAGCGACCTAAAGTCGTGCCGAAGTCAAATCGGTCGTCATGGTACTCGAGCGAAACTGAGTGCTTTAACGCTCGCCGCTCGGCCCCACAGCCGTCCAGAGACTCGGGGGAGGACTTCCCTGAAAGCTGGATTCCCACCGATCGTTTGTTTCAAATCTTAGCACACTAGGTCAAAAGTAAGCACTAAAACGTCCTGCCAAAGTCACATAGGTTGTCATGTTACAATTTAGTCAATAAAGGCCTCCTACTGGAGCGAAACCGAGTGCTTTGACGCTTGCCGTTCGGCCCCACGACCTCCGAGAGGCTTGGAAGAGGCCTCCCCTGAAAGCTGGATTCCCACCGATCGTTTGTTTCAAATCTTAGCCCAGTAGCTGAAAAGTAGGCGCTAAGAAGTCCTGCCAAAATCACATAGGTCGTCATGTTACAATTTAGTCAATAAAGGCCTCCTACTGGACCGAAACTGAGTGCTTTAACGCTCGCCGCTCGGCCCCACAGCCGTCCAGAGACTCAGGGGAGGCCTCCCCTGAAAGCTGGATTCCCACCGATCGTTTGTTTCAAATCTTAGCCCAGTAGCTGAAAAGTAGGCGCAAAAAAGTCCTGCCAAAGTCACATAGGTCGTCATGTTACAATTTAGTCAATAAAGGCCTACTACTGGAGAGAAACCAAGTGCTTTGACGCTCGGCCCCACAGCTGTCCAGAGACTCGGGGGAGGCCTCCCCTGAAAGCTGTATTCCCACCGATCGTTTGTTTCAAATCTTAGCCCTCTAGCTCAAAAGTGAGCGCTAAAAAGTCTTGCCAAAGTCACATAGGTCGTCATGTTACAATTTAGTCAATAAAGGCCTACTACTGGAGCGAAACCGAGTGCTTTAACGCTCGCCGTTCGGCCCCACAACCTCCGAGAGGCTTGGAAGAAGCCTCCCCTGAAAGCTGGATTCCGACCGATCGTTTGTTTCAAATCCTAGCCCAGTAGCTGAAAAGTAGGCGCTAAAAAGTCCTGCCAAAATCACATAGGTCGTCATGTTACAATTTAGTCAATAAAGGCCTCCTACTGGACCGAAACTGAGTGCTTTAACGCTCGCCGCTCGGCCCCACAGCAGTCCAGAGACTTGGGGGAGGCTTCCCCTGAAAGCTGGATTCCCACCGATCGTTCGTTTCAAATCTTAGCTGAAAATTAAGCGACCTAAAGTCGTGCCGAAGTCAAATCGGTCGTCATGGTACTCGAGCGAAACTGAGTGCTTTAACGGTCGCCGCTCGGCCCCACAGCAGTCCAGAGACTCGGGGGAGGCCTCCCCTGAAAGCTGGATTCCCACCGATCGTTTGTTTTAAATCTTAGCCCACTAGCGCAAACGTAAGCGCTAAAAAGTCCTGCCAAAATCACATAGGTCGTCATGTTACAATTTAGTCAATAAAGGCCTATTACTGGACCGAAACTGAGTGCTTTAAGCCTCGCCGCTCAGCCCCACAGCCGTCCAGAGACTCAGGGGAGGTCTCCCCTGAAAGCTTGATTACCACCGATCGTTTGTTTCAAATCCTAGCCCAGTAGCTGAAAAGTAGGCGCTAAAAAGTCTTGCCAAAATCACATAGGTCGTCATGTTACAATTTAGTCAATAAAGGCCTCCTACTGTACCGAAACTGAGTGCTTTAACGCTCGCCGCTCGGCCCCACAGCCGTCCAGAGACTCGGGGGAGGACTCCCCTGAAAGCTGGATTCCCACCGATCGTTTGTTTCAAATCTTAGCCCACTAGCTCAAAACTAGGCGCTAAAATGTCCTGCCAAAGTCACATAGGTCGTCATGTTACAATTTAGTCAATAAAGGCCTACTACTGGAGAGAAACCAAGTGCTTTGACGCTCGCCGTTCGGCCCCACAGCTGTCCAGAGACTCGGGGGAGGCCTCCTCTGAAAGCTGTATTCCCACCGATCGTTTCTTTCAAATCTTAGCGCACTAGGTAAAAAGTAAGCGCTAAAAAGTCCTGCCAAAGTCACATAGGTTGTCATGTTAAAATTTAGTCAATAAAGGCCTACTACTGGAGCGAAACCGAGTGCTTTGATGCTCGCCGTTCGGGCCCACAACCTCCAAGAGGCTTGGAAGAGGCCTCCCCTGAAAGCTGGATTCCCACCGATCGTTTCTTTCAAATCTTAGCCCAGTAGCTCAAAAGTAGGCGCTAAAAAGTCCTGCCAAAATCACATAGGTCGTCATGTTACAATTTAGTCAATAAAGGCCTATTACTGGACCGAAACTGAGTGCTTTAACTGTCACCGCTCGGCCCCACAGCCGTCCAGAGACTCGGGGGAGGTCTCCCCTGAAAGCTGAATTCCCACCGATCGTTTGTTTCAAATCTTAGCCCACTAGGTCAAACGTAGGCGCTAAAAAGTCTTGCCAAAGTCACATAGGTCGTCATGTTACAATTTAGTCAATAAAGGCCTACTACTGGAGAGAAACCGAGTGCTATGACGCTCGCCGTTCGGCCCCACGACCTCCGAGAGGCTTGGAAGAGGCCTCCCCTGAAAGCTGGATTCCCAAGGCTTGTCTGTGTGAATTCCTAGCCCGCTAGGCTGAAATTAAGCGACCTAATGTCGTGCCGAAGTCAAATCGGTCGTCATGGTACTCGAGCGAAACTGAGTGCTTTAACGGTCGCCGCTCGGCCCCACAGCAGTCCAGAGACTCGGGGTAGGGCTCCCCTGAAAGCTGGATTTCCACCGATCGTTTGTTTGAAATCTTAGCCCACTAGCTCAAACGTAAGCGCTAAAAAGTCTTGCCAAAATCACATAGGTCGTCATGTTACAATTTAGTCAATAAAGGCCTATTACTGGACCGAAACTGAGTGCTTTAACGCTCGCCGCTCGGCCCCACCGCCGTCCACAGACTCAGGGGAGGCCTCCCCTGAAAGCTGGATTCCCACCGATCGTTTGTTTCAAATCTTAGCCCACTAGGTCAAACGTAGGCGCTAAAAAGTCTTGCCAAAGTCACATAGGTCGTCATGTTACAATTTAGTCAATAAAGGCCTACTACTGGAGAGAAACCGAGTGCTATGACGCTCACCGTTCGGCCCCACGACCTCCGAGAGGCTTGGAAGAGGCCTCCCCTGAAAGCTGGATTCCCAAGGCTTGTCTGTGTGAATTCCTAGCCCGCTAGGCTGAAATTAAGCGACCTAAAGTCGTGCCGAAGTCAAATCGGTCGTCATGGTACTCGAGCGAAACTGAGTGCTTTAAAGCTCGCCGCTCGGTCCCACAGCCGTCCAGAGACTCGGGGGAGGACTCCCCTGAAAGCTGGATTTCCAACGATCGTTACTTTCAAATCTTAGCGCACTAGGTAAAAAGTAAGCGCTAAAAAGTCCTGCCAAAGTCACATAGGTTGTCATGTTAAAATTTAGTCAATAAAGGCCTACTACTGGAGCGAAACCGAGTGCTTTGATGCTCGCCGTTCGGGCCCACAACCTCCAAGAGGCTTGGAAGAGGCCTCCCCTGAAAGCTGGATTCCCACCGATCGTTTCTTTCAAATCTTAGCCCAGTAGCTCAAAAGTAGGCGCTAAAAAGTCCTGCCAAAATCACATAGGTCGTCATGTTACAATTTAGTCAATAAAGGCCTATTACTGGACCGAAACTGAGTGCTTTAACGGTCACCGCTCGGCCCCACAGCCGTCCAGAGACTCGGGGGAGGTCTCCCCTGAAAGCTGAATTCCCACCGATCGTTTGTTTCAAATCTTAGCCCACTAGGTCAAACGTAGGCGCTAAAAAGTCTTGCCAAAGTCACATAGGTCGTCATGTTACAATTTAGTCAATAAAGGCCTACTACTGGAGAGAAACCGAGTGCTATGACGCTCGCCGTTCGGCCCCACGACCTCCGAGAGGCTTGGAAGAGGCCTCCCCTGAAAGCTGGATTCCCAAGGCTTGTCTGTGTGAATTCCTAGCCCGCTAGGCTGAAATTAAGCGACCTAATGTCGTGCCGAAGTCAAATCGGTCGTCATGGTACTCGAGCGAAACTGAGTGCTTTAACGGTCGCCGCTCGGCCCCACAGCAGTCCAGAGACTCGGGGTAGGGCTCCCCTGAAAGCTGGATTTCCACCGATCGTTTGTTTGAAATCTTAGCCCACTAGCTCAAACGTAAGCGCTAAAAAGTCTTGCCAAAATCACATAGGTCGTCATGTTACAATTTAGTCAATAAAGGCCTATTACTGGACCGAAACTGAGTGCTTTAACGCTCGCCGCTCGGCCCCACCGCCGTCCACAGACTCAGGGGAGGCCTCCCCTGAAAGCTGGATTCCCACCGATCGTTTGTTTCAAATCTTAGCCCACTAGGTCAAACGTAGGCGCTAAAAAGTCTTGCCAAAGTCACATAGGTCGTCATGTTACAATTTAGTCAATAAAGGCCTACTACTGGAGAGAAACCGAGTGCTATGACGCTCACCGTTCGGCCCCACGACCTCCGAGAGGCTTGGAAGAGGCCTCCCCTGAAAGCTGGATTCCCAAGGCTTGTCTGTGTGAATTCCTAGCCCGCTAGGCTGAAATTAAGCGACCTAAAGTCGTGCCGAAGTCAAATCGGTCGTCATGGTACTCGAGCGAAACTGAGTGCTTTAAAGCTCGCCGCTCGGTCCCACAGCCGTCCAGAGACTCGGGGGAGGACTCCCCTGAAAGCTGGATTTCCAACGATCGTTACTTTCAAATCTTAGCGCACTAGGTAAAAAGTAAGCGCTAAAAAGTCCTGCCAAAGTCACATAGGTTGTCATGTTAAAATTTAGTCAATAAAGGCCTACTACTGGAGCGAAACCGAGTGCTTTGATGCTCGCCGTTCGGGCCCACAACCTCCAAGAGGCTTGAAAGAGGCCTCCCCTGAAAGCTGGATTCCCACCGATCGTTTCTTTCAAATCTTAGCCCAGTAGCTCAAAAGTAGGCGCTAAAAAGTCCTGCCAAAATCACATAGGTCGTCATGTTACAATTTAGTCAATAAAGGCCTATTACTGGACCGAAACTGAGTGCTTTAACGGTCGCCGCTCGGCCCCACAGCCGTCCAGAGACTCGGGGGAGGTCTCCCCTGAAAGCTGGATTCCCACCGATCGTTTGTTTCAAATCTTAGCCCACTAGGTCAAACGTAGGCGCTAAAAAGTCTTGCCAAAGTCACATAGGTCGTCATGTTACAATTTAGTCAATAAAGGCCTACTACTGGAGAGAAACCGAGTGCTTTGATGCTCGCCGTTCGGCCCCACGACCTCCGAGAGGCTTGGAAGAGGCCTCCCCTGAAAGCTGGATTCCCAAGGCTTGTCTGTGTGAATTCCTAGCCCGCTAGGCTGAAATTAAGCGACCTAATGTCGTGCCGAAGTCAAATCGGTCGTCATGGTACTCGAGCGAAACTGAGTGCTTTAACGGTCGCCGCTCGGCCCCACAGCAGTCCAGAGACTCGGGGTAGGGCTCCCCTGAAAGCTGGATTCCCACCGATCGTTTCTTTCAAATCTTAGCCCAGTAGCTCAAAAGTAGGCGCTAAAAAGTCCTGCCAAAATCACATAGGTCGTCATGTTACAATTTAGTCAATAAAGGCCTATTACTGGACCGAAACTGAGTGCTTTAACGGTCACCGCTCGGCCCCACAGCCGTCCAGAGACTCGGGGGAGGTCTCCCCTGAAAGCTGAATTCCCACCGATCGTTTGTTTCAAATCTTAGCCCACTAGGTCAAACGTAGGCGCTAAAAAGTCTTGCCAAAGTCACATAGGTCGTCATGTTACAATTTAGTCAATAAAGGCCTACTACTGGAGAGAAACCGAGTGCTATGACGCTCGCCGTTCGGCCCCACGACCTCCGAGAGGCTTGGAAGAGGCCTCCCCTGAAAGCTGGATTCCCAAGGCTTGTCTGTGTGAATTCCTAGCCCGCTAGGCTGAAATTAAGCGACCTAATGTCGTGCCGAAGTCAAATCGGTCGTCATGGTACTCGAGCGAAACTGAGTGCTTTAACGGTCGCCGCTCGGCCCCACAGCAGTCCAGAGACTCGGGGTAGGGCTCCCCTGAAAGCTGGATTTCCACCGATCGTTTGTTTGAAATCTTAGCCCACTAGCTCAAACGTAAGCGCTAAAAAGTCTTGCCAAAATCACATAGGTCGTCATGTTACAATTTAGTCAATAAAGGCCTATTACTGGACCGAAACTGAGTGCTTTAACGCTCGCCGCTCGGCCCCACCGCCGTCCACAGACTCAGGGGAGGCCTCCCCTGAAAGCTGGATTCCCACCGATCGTTTGTTTCAAATCTTAGCCCACTAGGTCAAACGTAGGCGCTAAAAAGTCTTGCCAAAGTCACATAGGTCGTCATGTTACAATTTAGTCAATAAAGGCCTACTACTGGAGAGAAACCGAGTGCTATGACGCTCACCGTTCGGCCCCACGACCTCCGAGAGGCTTGGAAGAGGCCTCCCCTGAAAGCTGGATTCCCAAGGCTTGTCTGTGTGAATTCCTAGCCCGCTAGGCTGAAATTAAGCGACCTAAAGTCGTGCCGAAGTCAAATCGGTCGTCATGGTACTCGAGCGAAACTGAGTGCTTTAAAGCTCGCCGCTCGGTCCCACAGCCGTCCAGAGACTCGGGGGAGGACTCCCCTGAAAGCTGGATTTCCAACGATCGTTACTTTCAAATCTTAGCGCACTAGGTAAAAAGTAAGCGCTAAAAAGTCCTGCCAAAGTCACATAGGTTGTCATGTTAAAATTTAGTCAATAAAGGCCTACTACTGGAGCGAAACCGAGTGCTTTGATGCTCGCCGTTCGGGCCCACAACCTCCAAGAGGCTTGAAAGAGGCCTCCCCTGAAAGCTGGATTCCCACCGATCGTTTCTTTCAAATCTTAGCCCAGTAGCTCAAAAGTAGGCGCTAAAAAGTCCTGCCAAAATCACATAGGTCGTCATGTTACAATTTAGTCAATAAAGGCCTATTACTGGACCGAAACTGAGTGCTTTAACGGTCGCCGCTCGGCCCCACAGCCGTCCAGAGACTCGGGGGAGGTCTCCCCTGAAAGCTGGATTCCCACCGATCGTTTGTTTCAAATCTTAGCCCACTAGGTCAAACGTAGGCGCTAAAAAGTCTTGCCAAAGTCACATAGGTCGTCATGTTACAATTTAGTCAATAAAGGCCTACTACTGGAGAGAAACCGAGTGCTTTGATGCTCGCCGTTCGGCCCCACGACCTCCGAGAGGCTTGGAAGAGGCCTCCCCTGAAAGCTGGATTCCCAAGGCTTGTCTGTGTGAATTCCTAGCCCGCTAGGCTGAAATTAAGCGACCTAATGTCGTGCCGAAGTCAAATCGGTCGTCATGGTACTCGAGCGAAACTGAGTGCTTTAACGGTCGCCGCTCGGCCCCACAGCAGTCCAGAGACTCGGGGTAGGGCTCCCCTGAAAGCTGGATTCCCACCGATCGTTTCTTTCAAATCTTAGCCCAGTAGCTCAAAAGTAGGCGCTAAAAAGTCCTGCCAAAATCACATAGGTCGTCATGTTACAATTTAGTCAATAAAGGCCTATTACTGGACCGAAACTGAGTGCTTTAACGGTCACCGCTCGGCCCCACAGCCGTCCAGAGACTCGGGGGAGGTCTCCCCTGAAAGCTGAATTCCCACCGATCGTTTGTTTCAAATCTTAGCCCACTAGGTCAAACGTAGGCGCTAAAAAGTCTTGCCAAAGTCACATAGGTCGTCATGTTACAATTTAGTCAATAAAGGCCTACTACTGGAGAGAAACCGAGTGCTATGACGCTCGCCGTTCGGCCCCACGACCTCCGAGAGGCTTGGAAGAGGCCTCCCCTGAAAGCTGGATTCCCAAGGCTTGTCTGTGTGAATTCCTAGCCCGCTAGGCTGAAATTAAGCGACCTAATGTCGTGCCGAAGTCAAATCGGTCGTCATGGTACTCGAGCGAAACTGAGTGCTTTAACGGTCGCCGCTCGGCCCCACAGCAGTCCAGAGACTCGGGGTAGGGCTCCCCTGAAAGCTGGATTTCCACCGATCGTTTGTTTGAAATCTTAGCCCACTAGCTCAAACGTAAGCGCTAAAAAGTCTTGCCAAAATCACATAGGTCGTCATGTTACAATTTAGTCAATAAAGGCCTATTACTGGACCGAAACTGAGTGCTTTAACGCTCGCCGCTCGGCCCCACCGCCGTCCACAGACTCAGGGGAGGCCTCCCCTGAAAGCTGGATTCCCACCGATCGTTTGTTTCAAATCTTAGCCCACTAGGTCAAACGTAGGCGCTAAAAAGTCTTGCCAAAGTCACATAGGTCGTCATGTTACAATTTAGTCAATAAAGGCCTACTACTGGAGAGAAACCGAGTGCTATGACGCTCACCGTTCGGCCCCACGACCTCCGAGAGGCTTGGAAGAGGCCTCCCCTGAAAGCTGGATTCCCAAGGCTTGTCTGTGTGAATTCCTAGCCCGCTAGGCTGAAATTAAGCGACCTAAAGTCGTGCCGAAGTCAAATCGGTCGTCATGGTACTCGAGCGAAACTGAGTGCTTTAAAGCTCGCCGCTCGGTCCCACAGCCGTCCAGAGACTCGGGGGAGGACTCCCCTGAAAGCTGGATTTCCAACGATCGTTACTTTCAAATCTTAGCGCACTAGGTAAAAAGTAAGCGCTAAAAAGTCCTGCCAAAGTCACATAGGTTGTCATGTTAAAATTTAGTCAATAAAGGCCTACTACTGGAGCGAAACCGAGTGCTTTGATGCTCGCCGTTCGGGCCCACAACCTCCAAGAGGCTTGAAAGAGGCCTCCCCTGAAAGCTGGATTCCCACCGATCGTTTCTTTCAAATCTTAGCCCAGTAGCTCAAAAGTAGGCGCTAAAAAGTCCTGCCAAAATCACATAGGTCGTCATGTTACAATTTAGTCAATAAAGGCCTATTACTGGACCGAAACTGAGTGCTTTAACGGTCGCCGCTCGGCCCCACAGCCGTCCAGAGACTCGGGGGAGGTCTCCCCTGAAAGCTGGATTCCCACCGATCGTTTGTTTCAAATCTTAGCCCACTAGGTCAAACGTAGGCGCTAAAAAGTCTTGCCAAAGTCACATAGGTCGTCATGTTACAATTTAGTCAATAAAGGCCTACTACTGGAGAGAAACCGAGTGCTTTGATGCTCGCCGTTCGGCCCCACGACCTCCGAGAGGCTTGGAAGAGGCCTCCCCTGAAAGCTGGATTCCCAAGGCTTGTCTGTGTGAATTCCTAGCCCGCTAGGCTGAAATTAAGCGACCTAATGTCGTGCCGAAGTCAAATCGGTCGTCATGGTACTCGAGCGAAACTGAGTGCTTTAACGGTCGCCGCTCGGCCCCACAGCAGTCCAGAGACTCGGGGTAGGGCTCCCCTGAAAGCTGGATTCCCACCGATCGTTTGTTTTAAATCTTAGCCCACTAGCTCAAAAGTAAGCGCTAAAAAGTCCTGCCAAAATCACATAGGTCGTCATGTTACAATTTAGTCAATAAAGGCCTACTACTGGACCGAAACTGAGTGCTTTAACGCTCGCCGCTCAGCCCCACAGCCGTCCAGAGACTCGGGGGAGGCATCCCCTGAAAGCTGGATTCCCACCGACTGTTTGTTTCAAATCTTAGCCCACTAGCTCAAAAGTAGGCGCTAAAAAGTCATGCCAAAGTCACATAGGTCGTCATATTACAATTTAGTCAATAAAGGCCTACTACTGGAGCGAAAACGAGTGCTTTGACGCTCGCCGTTAGGCCCCACAACCTCTGAGAGGCTTGGAAGTGGCCTCCCCTGAGAGCTGGATTCCCAAGGATTGTCTGTGTGAATTCCTAGCCCGCTAGGCTGAAATTAAGCGACCTAAAGTCGTGCCGAAGTCAAATCGGTCGTCATGGTACTCGAGCGAAACTGAGTGCTTTAACGGTCGCCGCTCGGCCCCACAGCCGTCCAGAGACTCGGGGGAGGACTCCCCTGAAAGCTGGATTCCCACCGATAATTTGTTTCAAATCTTAGCCCACTAGCTCAAAAGTAAGCGCTAAAAAGTCCTGCCAAAATCACGTAGGTCGTCATGTTACAATTTAGTCAATAAAGGCCTACTACTGGACCGAAACTGAATGCTTTAATGCTCGCCGCTCGGCCCCACAGCCGTCCAGAGACTCAGGGGAGGCCTCCCCTGAAAGCTGGATTCCCACCGATCGTTTGTTTCAAATCTTAGCCCAGTAGCTGAAAAGTAGGCGCAAAAACGTCCTGCCAAAGTCACATAGGTCGTCATGTTACAATTTAGTCAATAAAGGCCTACTACTGGACCCGAAACCGAGTGCTTTGACGCTCGCTGTTCGGCCCCACGACCTTTGAGAGGCTTGGAAGTGGCCTCCCCTGAAAGCTGGATTCCCAAGGATTGTCTGTGTGAATTCCTAGCCCGCTAGGCTGAAATTAAGCGACCTAAAGTCGTGCCGAAGTCAAATCGGTCATCATGGTACTCGAGCGAAACTTAGTGCTTTAAAGCTCGCCGCTCGGCCCCACAGCCGTCCAGAGACTCGGGGGAGGACTCCCCTGAAAGCTGGATTCCCACCGATAATGTGATTCAAATCTTAGCCCAGTAGCTGAAAAGTAGGCGCTAAAAAGTCTTGCCAAAATCACATAGGTCGTCATGTTACAATTTAGCCAATAAAGGCTTCCTACTGGACCGAAACTGAGTGCTTTAACGCTCGCCACTCTGCCCCACAGCCGTCCAGTGACTCGGGGGGGGGGGGACTCCCCTTAAAACTGGATTCCCACCGATAATGTGATTCAAATCTTAGCCCACTAGCTCAAAAGTAAGCGCTAGAAAAGTCCTGCCAAAATCACATAGGTCGTCATGTTACAATTTAGTCAATAAAGGCCTACTACTGGACCGAAACTGAGTGCTTTAACGCTCGCCACTCTGCCCCACAGCCGTCCAGAGACTCGGGGGAGGACTCCCCTGAAAGCTGGATTCCCACCGATAATGTGTTTCAAATCTTAGCCCACTAGCTCAAAAGTAAGTGCTAAAAAGTCCTGCCAAAATCACATAGGTCGTCATGTGACAATTTAGTCAATAAAGGCCTACTACTGGACCGAAACTGAGTGCTTTAACGCTCGCCACTCTGCCCCACAGCCGTCCAGAGACTCGGGGGAGGCGTCCCCTGAAAGCTGGATTCCCACCGACTGTTTGTTTCAAATCTTAGCCCACTAGCTCAAAAGTAAGCGCTAAAAAGTCCTGCCAAAATCACATAGGTCGTCATGTTACAATTTAGTCAATAAAGGCCTACTACTGGAGAGAAACCGAGTGCTTTGACGCTCGCCGTTCGACCCCACAGCTGTCCAGAGACTCGCGGGAAGCCTCCCCTGAAAGCTGGATTCCCAAGGACTGTCTGTGTGAATTCCTAGCCCGTTTGGCTGAAATTAAGCGACCTAAAGTTGTGCCGAAGTCAAATCGGTCGTCATGGTACTCGAGCGAAACTGAGTGCTTTAACGCTCGCCGCTCGGCCCCACAGCCGTCCAGAGACTCGGGGGAGGACTTCCCTGAAAGCTGGATTCCCACCGATAATGTGTTTCAAATCTTAGCCCACTAGCTCAAAAGTAAGCGCTAAAAAGTCCTGCCAAAATCACATAGGTCGTCATGTTACAATTTAGTCAATAAAGGCCTACTACTGGACCGAAACTGACTGCTTTAACGCTCGCCGCTCGGCCCCACAGCCGTCCAGAGACTCGGGGGAGGCATCCCCTGAAAGCTGGATTCCCACCGACTGTTTGTTTCAAATCTTAGCCCACTAGCCCAAAAGTAGGCGCTAAAAGGTCATGCCAAAGTCACATAGGTCGTCATGTTACAATTTAGTCAATAAAGGCCTACTACTGGAGCGAAAACGAGTGCTTTGACGCTCGCCGTTAGGCCCCACAACCTCTGAGAGGCTTGGAAGTAGCCTCTCCTGAAAGCTGGATTCCCACCGATCGTTTGTTTCAAATCTTAGCCCAGTAGCTAAAAAGTAGGCGCAAAAAAGTCCTGCCAAAGTCACATCGGTTGTCATGTTACAATTTAGTCAATAAAGGTCTACTACTGGAGCGAAACCGAGTGCTTTGACGCTCGCCGTTAGGCCCCACAACCTCTGAGAGGCTTGGAAGTGGCCTCCCCTGAGAGCTGGATTCCCAAGGATTGTCTGTGTGAATTCCTAGCCCGCTAGGCTGAAATTAAGCGACCTAAAGTCGTGCCGAAGTCAAATCGGTCGTCATGGTACTCGAGCGAAACTGAGTGGTTTAACGGTCGCCGCTCGGCCCCACAGCCGTCCAGAGACTCGGGGGAGGACTCCCCTGAAAGCTGGATTCCCACCGATAATTTGTTTCAAATCTTAGCCCACTAGCTCAAAAGTAAGCGCTAAAAAGTCCTGCCAAAATCACGTAGGTCGTCATGTTACAATTTAGTCAATAAAGGCCTACTACTGGACCGAAACCGAGTGCTTTGACGCTCGCTGTTCGGCCCCACGACCTTTGAGAGGCTTGGAAGTGGCCTCCCCTGAAAGCTGGATTCCCAAGGATTGTCTGTGTGAATTCCTAGCCCGCTAGGCTGAAATTAAGCGACCTAAAGTCGTGCCGAAGTCAAATCGGTCATCATGGTACTCGAGCGAAACTTAGTGCTTTAAAGCTCGCCGCTCGGCCCCACAGCCGTCCAGAGACTCGGGGGAGGACTCCCCTGAAAGCTGGATTCCCACCGATAATGTGATTCAAATCTTAGCCCAGTAGCTGAAAAGTAGGCGCTAAAAAGTCTTGCCAAAATCACATAGGTCGTCATGTTACAATTTAGCCAATAAAGGCTTCCTACTGGACCGAAACTGAGTGCTTTAACGCTCGCCACTCTGCCCCACAGCCGTCCAGTGACTCGGGGGGGGGGGGACTCCCCTTAAAACTGGATTCCCACCGATAATGTGATTCAAATCTTAGCCCACTAGCTCAAAAGTAAGCGCTAAAAAGTCCTGCCAAAATCACATAGGTCGTCATGTTACAATTTAGTCAATAAAGGCCTACTACTGGACCGAAACTGAGTGCTTTAACGCTCGCCACTCTGCCCCACAGCCGTCCAGAGACTCGGGGGAGGCATCCCCTGAAAGCTGGATTCCCACCTATCGTTTGTTTCAAATCTTAGCCCACTAGCTCAAAAGTAGGCGCTAAAAAGTCCTGCCAAAATCACATAGGTCGTCATGTTACAATTTACTCAATAAAGGCCAACTACTGGAGAGAAACCGAGTGCTTTGACGCTCGCCGTTCGGGCCCACGACCTCTGAGAGGCTTGGAAGAGGCCTCCCCTGAAAGCTGGATTCCCACCGATCGTTTGTTTCAAATCTTAGCCCAGTAGCTGAAAAGCAGGCGCTAAAAAGTCCTGCCAAAATCACATAGGTCGTCATGTTACAATTTAGTCAATAAAGGCCTCCTACTGGACCGAAACTGAGTGCTTTAATGCTCGCCGCTCGGCCCCACAGCCGTCCAGAGACTCAGGGGAGGCCTCCCCTGAAAGCTGGACTCCCACCGATAATTTGTTTAAAATCTTAGCCCACTAGCTCAAAAGTAAGCGCTAAAAAGTCCTGCCAAAATCACGTAGGTCGTCATGTTACAATTTAGTCAATAAAGGCCTACTACTGGACCGAAACTGAATGCTTTCACGCTCGCCGTTCGGCCCCACAACCTCCGAGAGGCTTGGAAGAGGCCTCCCCTGAAAGCTGGATTCCCACCGATCGTTTGTTTCAAATCTTAGCCCAGTAGCTGAAAAGTAGGCGCAAAAACGTCCTGCCAAAGTCACATAGGTCGTCATGTTACAATTTAGTCAATAAAGGCCTACTACTGGACCGAAACCGAGTGCTTTGACGCTCGCTGTTCGGCCCCACGACCTTTGAGAGGCTTGGAAGTGGCCTCCCCTGAAAGCTGGATTCCCACCGATCGTTTGTTTCAAATCTTAGCCCACTAGCTCAAAAGTAAGGCGCTAAAAGGTCATGCCAAAGTCACATAGGTCGTCATGTTACAATTTAGTCAATAAAGGCCTACTACTGGAGCCGAAACTGAGTGCTTTGAACGCTCGCCGCTTAGGCCCCACAGCCGTCCTGAGAGGCTTGGAGTAGCCTCTCCTGAAAGCTGGATTCCCACCGATCGTTTGTTTCAAATCTTAGCCCAGTAGCTAAAAAGTAGGCGCTAAAAAAGTCCTGCCAAAGTCACATCGGTTGTCATGTTACAATTTAGTCAATAAAGGTCTACTACTGGAGCGAAACCGAGTGCTTTGACGCTCGCCGTTAGGCCCCACAACCTCTGAGAGGCTTGGAAGTGGCCTCCCCTGAGAGCTGGATTCCCAAGGATTGTCTGTGTGAATTCCTAGCCCGCTAGGCTGAAATTAAGCGACCTAAAGTCGTGCCGAAGTCAAATCGGTCGTCATGGTACTCGAGCGAAACTGAGTGGTTTAACGGTCGCCAAGCTGGATTCCCACCGATCGTTTGTTTCAAATCTTAGCCCACTAGGTCAAACGTAGGCGCTAAAAAGTCTTGCCAAAGTCACATAGGTCGTCATGTTACAATTTAGTCAATAAAGGCCTACTACTGGAGAGAAACAGAGTGCTTTGATGCTCGCCGTTCGGCCCCACGACCTCCGAGAGGCTTGGAAGAGGCCTCCCCTGAAAGCTGGATTCCCAAGGCTTGTCTGTGTGAATTCCTAGCCCGCTAGGCTGAAATTAAGCGACCTAATGTCGTGCCGAAGTCAAATCGGTCGTCATGGTACTCGAGCGAAACTGAGTGCTTTAACGGTCGCCGCTCGGCCCCACAGCAGTCCAGAGACTCGGGGTAGGGCTCCCCTGAAAGCTGGATTCCCACCGATCGTTTGTTTTAAATCTTAGCCCACTAGCTCAAAAGTAAGCGCTAAAAAGTCCTGCCAAAATCACATAGGTCGTCATGTTACAATTTAGTCAATAAAGGCCTACTACTGGACCGAAACTGAGTGCTTTAACGCTCGCCGCTCAGCCCCACAGCCGTCCAGAGACTCGGGGGAGGCATCCCCTGAAAGCTGGATTCCCACCGACTGTTTGTTTCAAATCTTAGCCCACTAGCTCAAAAGTAGGCGCTAAAAAGTCATGCCAAAGTCACATAGGTCGTCATATTACAATTTAGTCAATAAAGGCCTACTACTGGAGCGAAAACGAGTGCTTTGACGCTCGCCGTTAGGCCCCACAACCTCTGAGAGGCTTGGAAGTGGCCTCCCCTGAGAGCTGGATTCCCAAGGATTGTCTGTGTGAATTCCTAGCCCGCTAGGCTGAAATTAAGCGACCTAAAGTCGTGCCGAAGTCAAATCGGTCGTCATGGTACTCGAGCGAAACTGAGTGCTTTAACGGTCGCCGCTCGGCCCCACAGCCGTCCAGAGACTCGGGGGAGGACTCCCCTGAAAGCTGGATTCCCACCGATAATTTGTTTCAAATCTTAGCCCACTAGCTCAAAAGTAAGCGCTAAAAAGTCCTGCCAAAATCACGTAGGTCGTCATGTTACAATTTAGTCAATAAAGGCCTACTACTGGACCGAAACTGAATGCTTTAATGCTCGCCGCTCGGCCCCACAGCCGTCCAGAGACTCAGGGGAGGCCTCCCCTGAAAGCTGGATTCCCACCGATCGTTTGTTTCAAATCTTAGCCCAGTAGCTGAAAAGTAGGCGCAAAAACGTCCTGCCAAAGTCACATAGGTCGTCATGTTACAATTTAGTCAATAAAGGCCTACTACTGGACCCGAAACCGAGTGCTTTGACGCTCGCTGTTCGGCCCCACGACCTTTGAGAGGCTTGGAAGTGGCCTCCCCTGAAAGCTGGATTCCCAAGGATTGTCTGTGTGAATTCCTAGCCCGCTAGGCTGAAATTAAGCGACCTAAAGTCGTGCCGAAGTCAAATCGGTCATCATGGTACTCGAGCGAAACTTAGTGCTTTAAAGCTCGCCGCTCGGCCCCACAGCCGTCCAGAGACTCGGGGGAGGACTCCCCTGAAAGCTGGATTCCCACCGATAATGTGATTCAAATCTTAGCCCAGTAGCTGAAAAGTAGGCGCTAAAAAGTCTTGCCAAAATCACATAGGTCGTCATGTTACAATTTAGCCAATAAAGGCTTCCTACTGGACCGAAACTGAGTGCTTTAACGCTCGCCACTCTGCCCCACAGCCGTCCAGTGACTCGGGGGGGGGGGGACTCCCCTTAAAACTGGATTCCCACCGATAATGTGATTCAAATCTTAGCCCACTAGCTCAAAAGTAAGCGCTAGAAAAGTCCTGCCAAAATCACATAGGTCGTCATGTTACAATTTAGTCAATAAAGGCCTACTACTGGACCGAAACTGAGTGCTTTAACGCTCGCCACTCTGCCCCACAGCCGTCCAGAGACTCGGGGGAGGACTCCCCTGAAAGCTGGATTCCCACCGATAATGTGTTTCAAATCTTAGCCCACTAGCTCAAAAGTAAGTGCTAAAAAGTCCTGCCAAAATCACATAGGTCGTCATGTGACAATTTAGTCAATAAAGGCCTACTACTGGACCGAAACTGAGTGCTT
This sequence comes from Phycodurus eques, assembly GCF_024500275.1. NCBI lineage: Eukaryota > Metazoa > Chordata > Actinopteri > Syngnathiformes > Syngnathidae > Phycodurus > Phycodurus eques. Next base: position 83,138 of record NW_026904084.1, on the reverse strand, counting down.
TAACGCTCGCCACTCTGCCCCACAGCCGTCCAGAGACTCGGGGGAGGCGTCCCCTGAAAGCTGGATTCCCACCGACTGTTTGTTTCAAATCTTAGCCCACTAGCTCAAAAGTAAGCGCTAAAAAGTCCTGCCAAAATCACATAGGTCGTCATGTTACAATTTAGTCAATAAAGGCCTACTACTGGAGAGAAACCGAGTGCTTTGACGCTCGCCGTTCGACCCCACAGCTGTCCAGAGACTCGCGGGAAGCCTCCCCTGAAAGCTGGATTCCCAAGGACTGTCTGTGTGAATTCCTAGCCCGTTTGGCTGAAATTAAGCGACCTAAAGTTGTGCCGAAGTCAAATCGGTCGTCATGGTACTCGAGCGAAACTGAGTGCTTTAACGCTCGCCGCTCGGCCCCACAGCCGTCCAGAGACTCGGGGGAGGACTTCCCTGAAAGCTGGATTCCCACCGATAATGTGTTTCAAATCTTAGCCCACTAGCTCAAAAGTAAGCGCTAAAAAGTCCTGCCAAAATCACATAGGTCGTCATGTTACAATTTAGTCAATAAAGGCCTACTACTGGACCGAAACTGAGTGCTTTAACGCTCGCCGCTCGGCCCCACAGCCGTCCAGAGACTCGGGGGAGGCATCCCCTGAAAGCTGGATTCCCACCGACTGTTTGTTTCAAATCTTAGCCCACTAGCCCAAAAGTAGGCGCTAAAAGGTCATGCCAAAGTCACATAGGTCGTCATGTTACAATTTAGTCAATAAAGGCCTACTACTGGAGCGAAAACGAGTGCTTTGACGCTCGCCGTTAGGCCCCACAACCTCTGAGAGGCTTGGAAGTAGCCTCTCCTGAAAGCTGGATTCCCACCGATCGTTTGTTTCAAATCTTAGCCCAGTAGCTAAAAAGTAGGCGCAAAAAAGTCCTGCCAAAGTCACATCGGTTGTCATGTTACAATTTAGTCAATAAAGGTCTACTACTGGAGCGAAACCGAGTGCTTTGACGCTCGCCGTTAGGCCCCACAACCTCTGAGAGGCTTGGAAGTGGCCTCCCCTGAGAGCTGGATTCCCAAGGATTGTCTGTGTGAATTCCTAGCCCGCTAGGCTGAAATTAAGCGACCTAAAGTCGTGCCGAAGTCAAATCGGTCGTCATGGTACTCGAGCGAAACTGAGTGGTTTAACGGTCGCCGCTCGGCCCCACAGCCGTCCAGAGACTCGGGGGAGGACTCCCCTGAAAGCTGGATTCCCACCGATAATTTGTTTCAAATCTTAGCCCACTAGCTCAAAAGTAAGCGCTAAAAAGTCCTGCCAAAATCACGTAGGTCGTCATGTTACAATTTAGTCAATAAAGGCCTACTACTGGACCGAAACCGAGTGCTTTGACGCTCGCTGTTCGGCCCCACGACCTTTGAGAGGCTTGGAAGTGGCCTCCCCTGAAAGCTGGATTCCCAAGGATTGTCTGTGTGAATTCCTAGCCCGCTAGGCTGAAATTAAGCGACCTAAAGTCGTGCCGAAGTCAAATCGGTCATCATGGTACTCGAGCGAAACTTAGTGCTTTAAAGCTCGCCGCTCGGCCCCACAGCCGTCCAGAGACTCGGGGGAGGACTCCCCTGAAAGCTGGATTCCCACCGATAATGTGATTCAAATCTTAGCCCAGTAGCTGAAAAGTAGGCGCTAAAAAGTCTTGCCAAAATCACATAGGTCGTCATGTTACAATTTAGCCAATAAAGGCTTCCTACTGGACCGAAACTGAGTGCTTTAACGCTCGCCACTCTGCCCCACAGCCGTCCAGTGACTCGGGGGGGGGGGGGACTCCCCTTAAAACTGGATTCCCACCGATAATGTGATTCAAATCTTAGCCCACTAGCTCAAAAGTAAGCGCTAAAAAGTCCTGCCAAAATCACATAGGTCGTCATGTTACAATTTAGTCAATAAAGGCCTACTACTGGACCGAAACTGAGTGCTTTAACGCTCGCCACTCTGCCCCACAGCCGTCCAGAGACTCGGGGGAGGCATCCCCTGAAAGCTGGATTCCCACCTATCGTTTGTTTCAAATCTTAGCCCACTAGCTCAAAAGTAGGCGCTAAAAAGTCCTGCCAAAATCACATAGGTCGTCATGTTACAATTTACTCAATAAAGGCCAACTACTGGAGAGAAACCGAGTGCTTTGACGCTCGCCGTTCGGGCCCACGACCTCTGAGAGGCTTGGAAGAGGCCTCCCCTGAAAGCTGGATTCCCACCGATCGTTTGTTTCAAATCTTAGCCCAGTAGCTGAAAAGCAGGCGCTAAAAAGTCCTGCCAAAATCACATAGGTCGTCATGTTACAATTTAGTCAATAAAGGCCTCCTACTGGACCGAAACTGAGTGCTTTAATGCTCGCCGCTCGGCCCCACAGCCGTCCAGAGACTCAGGGGAGGCCTCCCCTGAAAGCTGGACTCCCACCGATAATTTGTTTAAAATCTTAGCCCACTAGCTCAAAAGTAAGCGCTAAAAAGTCCTGCCAAAATCACGTAGGTCGTCATGTTACAATTTAGTCAATAAAGGCCTACTACTGGACCGAAACTGAATGCTTTCACGCTCGCCGTTCGGCCCCACAACCTCCGAGAGGCTTGGAAGAGGCCTCCCCTGAAAGCTGGATTCCCACCGATCGTTTGTTTCAAATCTTAGCCCAGTAGCTGAAAAGTAGGCGCAAAAACGTCCTGCCAAAGTCACATAGGTCGTCATGTTACAATTTAGTCAATAAAGGCCTACTACTGGACCGAAACCGAGTGCTTTGACGCTCGCTGTTCGGCCCCACGACCTTTGAGAGGCTTGGAAGTGGCCTCCCCTGAAAGCTGGATTCCCAAGGATTGTCTGTGTGAATTCCTAGCCCGCTAGGCTGAAATTAAGCGACCTAAAGTCGTGCCGAAGTCAAATCGGTCATCATGGTACTCGAGCGAAACTTAGTGCTTTAAAGCTCGCCGCTCGGCCCCACAGCCGCCCAGAGACTCGGGGGAGGACTCCCCTGAAAGCTGGATTCCCACCGATAATGTGATTCAAATCTTAGCCCAGTAGCTGAAAAGTAGGCGCTAAAAAGTCTTGCCAAAATCACATAGGTCGTCATGTTACAATTTAGCCAATAAAGGCCTCCTACTGGACCGAAACTGAGTGCTTTAACGCTCGCCACTCTGCCCCACAGCCGTCCAGTGACTCGGGGGGGGACTCCCCTGAAAACTGGATTCCCACCGATAATGTGATTCAAATCTTAGCCCACTAGCTCAAAAGTAAGCGCTAAAAAGTCCTGCCAAAATCACATAGGTCGTCATGTTACAATTTAGTCAATAAAGGCCTACTACTGGACCGAAACTGAGTGCTTTAACGCTCGCCACTCTGCCCCACAGCCGTCCAGAGACTCGGGGGAGGCATCCCCTGAAAGCTGGATTCCCACCTATCGTTTGTTTCAAATCTTAGCCCACTAGCTCAAAAGTAGGCGCTAAAAAGTCCTGCCAAAATCACATAGGTCGTCATGTTACAATTTACTCAATAAAGGCCAACTACTGGAGAGAAACCGAGTGCTTTGACGCTCGCCGTTCGGGCCCACGACCTCTGAGAGGCTTGGAAGAGGCCTCCCCTGAAAGCTGGATTCCCACCGATCGTTTGTTTCAAATCTTAGCTTACTAGCTCAAAAGTAAGCGCTAAAAAGCCCTGCCAAAATCACATCGGTCGTCATGTTACAATTTAGTCAATAAAGGCCTCCTACTGGACCGAAACTGAGTGCTTTAACGCTCGCCGCTCGGCCCCACAGCCGTCCAGGGACTCGGGGGAGGCATTCCCTGAAAGCTGGATTCCCACCGACTGTTTGTTTCAAATCTGAGCCCACTAGCTCAAAAGTAGGCGCTAAAAAGTCTTGCCAAAGTCACATAGGTCGTCATGTTACAATTTAGTCAATAAAGGCCTACTACTGGAGCGAAACAGAGTGCTTTGACGTTCGCCGATAGGCCCCACGACCTCTGAGAGGCTTGTAAGTGGCCTCCCCTGAAAGCTGGATTCCCAAGGATCGTCTGTGTGAATTCCTAGCCCGCTAGGCTGAAATTAAGTGACCTAAAGTCGTGCCGAAGTCAAATCGGTCGTCATGGTACTCGAGCGAAACTGAGTGCTTTAACGGTCGCCGCTCGGCCCCACAGCAGTCCAGAGACTCGGGGGAGGACTCCCCTGAAAGCTGGATTCCCACCGATCGTTTGTTTTAAATCTTAGCCCACTAGCTCAAACGTAAGCGCTAAAAAGTCCTGCCAAAATCACATAGGTCGTCATGTTACAATTTACTCAATAAAGGCCTACTTACTGGACCGAAACTGAGTAATTTAAGGCTCGCCGTTCAGCCCCACAGCCGTCCGGAGACTCAGGGGAGGTCTCCCCTGAAAGCTTGATTCCCACCGATCGTTTGTTTCAAATCCTAGCCCAGTAGCTGAAAAGTAGGCGCTAAAAAGTCTTGCCAAAATCACATAGGTCGTCATGTTACAATTTAGTCAATAAAGGACTCCTACTGTACCGAAAATGAGTGCTTTAACGCTCGCCGCTCGGCCCCACAGCCGTCCAGAGACTTGGGGGAGGACTCCCCTGAAAGCTGGATTCCCACCAATCGTTTGTTTCAAATCTTAGCCCACTAGCTCAAAACTAGGCGCTAAAATGTCCTGCCAAAGTCACATAGGTCGTCATGTTACAATTTAGTCAATAAAGGCCTACTACTGGAGAGAAACCAAGTGCTTTGACGCTCGCCGTTCGGGCCCACAGCTGTCCAGGGACTCGGGGGAGGCCTCCCCTGAAAGCTGTATTCCCACCGATCGTTTGTTTCAAATCTTAGCCCACTAGCTCAAAAGTGAGCGCTAAAAAGTCTTGCCAAAGTCACATAGGTCGTCATGTTACAATTTAGTCAATAAAGGCCTACTACTGGAGCGAAACCGAGTGCTTTGACGCTCGCCGTTCGGCCCCACGACCTCCGAGAGGCTTGGAAGAGGCCTCCCCTGAAAGCTGGATTCCCACCGATCGTTTGTTTCAAATCTTAGCCCAGTAGCTGAAAAGTAGGCGCTAAGAAGTCCTGCCAAAATCACATAGGTCGTCATGTTACAATTTAGCCAATAAAGGCCTCCTACTGGACCGAAACTGAGTGCTTTAACGCTCGCGGCTCGGCCCCACAGCCGTCCAGAGACTCGGGGGAGGACTCCACTGAAAGCTGGATTCCCACCGATCGTTTGTTTCAAATCTTAGCCCACTAGCTCAAAAGTAAGCGCTAAAAAGTCCTGCCAAAATCACATAGGTCGTCATGTTACAATTTACTCAATAAAGGCCAACTACTGGAGAGAAACCGAGTGCTTTGACGCTCGCCGTTCTGCCCCACAGCCGTCCAGTGACTCGGGGGGGGGAGGCCTCCCCTTAAACTGGATTCCCACCGATAGTTTGATTCAAATCTTAGCCCACTAGCTCAAAAGTAAGCGCTAGAAAAGTCCTGCCAAAATCACATAGGTCGTCATGTTACAATTTAGTCAATAAAGGCCTCCTACTGGACCGAAACTGAGTGCTTTAACGCTCGCCGCTCGGCCCCACAGCCGTCCAGAGACTCAGGGGAGGACTCCCCTGAAAGCTGGATTCCCACCGATAATGTGTTTCAAATCTTAGCCCACTAGCTCAAAAGTAAGCGCTAAAAAGTCCTGCCAAAATCACATAGGTCGTCATGTGACAATTTAGTCAATAAAGGCCTACTACTGGACCGAAACTGAGTGCTTTAACGCTCGCCACTCTGCCCCACAGCCGTCCAGAGACTCGGGAGAGGCGTCCCCTGAAAGCTGGATTCCCACCGATCTGTTTGTTTCAAATCTTAGCCCACTAGCTCAAAAGTAGGCGCAAAAACGTCCTGCCAAAGTCACATAGGTCGTCATGTTACAATTTAGTCAATAAAGGCCTACTACTGGACCGAAACCGAGTGCTTTGACGCTCGCTGTTCGGCCCCACGACCTTTGAGAGGCTTGGAAGTGGCCTCCCCTGAAAGCTGGATTCCCAAGGATTGTCTGTGTGAATTCCTAGCCCGCTAGGCTGAAATTAAGCGACCTAAAGTCGTGCCGAAGTCAAATCGGTCATCATGGTACTCGAGCAAAACTTAGTGCTTTAAAGCTCGCCGCTCGGCCCCACAGCCGCCCAGAGGCTTGGAAGAGGCCTCCCCTGAAAGCTGGATTCCCACCGATCGTTTGTTTCAAATCTTAGCTTACTAGCTCAAAAGTAAGCGCTAAAAAGCCCTGCCAAAATCACATCGGTCATCATGTTACAATTTAGTCAATAAAGGCCTCCTACTGGACCGAAACTGAGTGCTTTAACGCTCGCCGCTCGGCCCCACAGCCGTCCAGGGACTCGGGGGAGGCATTCCCTGAAAGCTGGATTCCCACCGACTGTTTGTTTCAAATCTTAGCCCACTAGCTCAAAAGTAGGCGCTAAAAAGTCTTGCCAAAGTCACATAGGTCGTCATGTTACAATTTAGTCAATAAAGGCCTACTACTGGAGCGAAACAGAGTGCTTTGACGTTCGCCGATAGGCCCCACGACCTCTGAGAGGCTTGTAAGAGGCCTCCCCTGAAAGCTGGATTCCCAAGGATCGTCTGTGTGAATTCCTAGCCCGCTAGGCTGAAATTAAGTGACCTAAAGTCGTGCCGAAGTCAAATCGGTCGTCATGGTACTCGAGCGAAACTGAGTGCTTTAACGGTCGCCGCTCGGCCCCACAGCAGTCCAGAGACTCGGGGGAGGACTCCCCTGAAAGCTGGATTCCCACCGATCGTTTGTTTTAAATCTTAGCCCACTAGCTTAAACGTAAGCGCTAAAAAGTCCTGCCAAAATCACATAGGTCGTCATGTTACAATTTACTCAATAAAGGCCTATTACTGGACCGAAACTGAGTAATTTAAGGCTCGCCGTTCAGCCCCACAGCCGTCCGGAGACTCAGGGGAGGTCTCCCCTGAAAGCTTGATTCCCACCGATCGTTTGTTTCAAATCCTAGCCCACTAGCTGAAAAGTAGGCGCTAAAAAGTCTTGCCAAAATCACATAGGTCGTCATGTTACAATTTAGTCAATAAAGGACTCCTACTGTACCGAAAATGAGTGCTTTAACGCTCGCCGCTCGGCCCCACAGCCGTCCAGAGACTTGGGGGAGGACTCCCCTGAAAGCTGGATTCCCACCAATCGTTTGTTTCAAATCTTAGCCCACTAGCTCAAAACTAGGCGCTAAAATGTCCTGCCAAAGTCACATAGGTCGTCATGTTACAATTTAGTCAATAAAGGCCTACTACTGGAGAGAAACCAAGTGCTTTGACGCTCGCCGTTCGGGCCCACAGCTGTCCAGGGACTCGGGGGAGGCCTCCCCTGAAAGCTGTATTCCCACCGATCGTTTGTTTCAAATCTTAGCCCACTAGCTCAAAAGTGAGCGCTAAAAAGTCTTGCCAAAGTCACATAGGTCGTCATGTTACAATTTAGTCAATAAAGGCCTACTACTGGAGCGAAACCGAGTGCTTTGACGCCCGCCGTTCGGCCCCACGACCTCCGAGAGGCTTGGAAGAGGCCTCCCCTGAAAGCTGGATTCCCACCGATCGTTTGTTTCAAATCTTAGCCCAGTAGCTGAAAAGTAGGCGCTAAGAAGTCCTGCCAAAATCACATAGGTCGTCATGTTACAATTTAGCCAATAAAGGCCTCCTACTGGACCGAAACTGAGTGCTTTAACGCTCGCGGCTCGGCCCCACAGCCGTCCAGAGACTCGGGGGAGGACTCCACTGAAAGCTGGATTCCCACCGATCGTTTGTTTCAAATCTTAGCCCACTAGCTCAAAAGTAAGCGCTAAAAAGTCCTGCCAAAATCACATAGGTCGTCATGTTACAATTTAGTCAATAAAGGCCTACTACTGGAGCGAAACCGAGTGCTTTGACGCTCGCCGTTCGGGCCCACGACCTCCAAGAGGCTTGGAAGAGGCCTCCCCTGAAAGCTGGATTCCCACCGATCGTTTTTTCAAATCTTAGCCCAGTAGCTGAAAAGTAGGCGCTAAAAAGTCCTGCAAAAATCATATAGGTCGTCATGTTACAATTTAGTCAATATAGGCCTACTACTGGAGAGAAACCGAGTGCTTTGACGCTCGCCGTTCGGCCCCACAGCTGTCCAGAGACTCGGGGGAGGCCTCCCCTGAAAGCTGGATTCCCACCGATCGTTTGTTTCAAATCTTAGGCCACTAGCTCAAAACTAGGCGCTAAAATGTCCTGCCAAAGTCACATAGGTTGTCATGTTACAATTTAGTCAATAAAGGCCTACTACTGGAGCGAAACCGAGTGCTTTGACGCTTGCCGTTCGGCCCCACGACCTCCGAGAGGCTCGGAAGAGGCCTCCCCTCAAAGCTGGATTCCCACCGATCGTTTGTTTCAAATCTTAGCCCAGTAGCTGAAAAGTAGGCACTAAAAAGTCCTGCCAAAGTCACATAGGTCGTCATGTTACAATTGAGTCAATAAAGGCCGACTACTGGAGCGAAATCGAGTGCTTTGACGCTCGCCGTTCGGCCCCACGACCTCCGAGTGGCTTGGAAGAGGCCTCCCCTGAAAGCTGGATTCCCACCGATCGTTTGTTTCAAATCTTAGCCCAGTAGCTGAAAAGTAGGCGCTAAAAAGTCCTGCCAAAATCACATAGGTCGTCATGTTACAATTTAGTCAAAAAAGGCCTCCTACTGGACCGAAACTGAGTGCTGTAACGCTCGCCGCTCGGCCCCACAGCCGTCCAGAGACTCGGGGGAGGCCTCCCCTGAAAGCTGGATTCCCACCGATCGTTTGTTTCAAATCTTAGCCCAGTAGCTGAAAAGTAGGCGCAAAAAACCCCTGCCAAAGTCACATAGGTCGTCATGTTACAATTTAGTCAATAAAGGCCTACTACTGGAGCGAAACCGATTGCTTTGACGCTCGCCGTTAGGCCCCACGACCTCTGAGAGGCTTAAAAGTGGCCTCCCCTGAAAGCTGGATTCCCAAGGATTGTCTGTGTGAATTCCTAGCCCGCTAGACTGAAATTAAGCGACCTAAAGTCGTGCCGAAGTCAAATCGGTCGTCATGGTACTCGAGCGAAACTGAGTGCTTTAACGCTCGCCGCTCGGCCCCACAGCCGTCCAGAGACTCGGGGGAGGACTCCCCTGAAAGCTGGATTCCCACCGATCCTTTGTTTCAAATCTTAGCCCAGTAGCTGAAAAGTAGGCGCAAAAAACCCCTGCCAAAGTCACATAGGTCGTCATGTTACAATTTAGTCAATAAAGGCCTACTACTGTAGCGAAAACGAGTGCTTTGACGCTCGCAGTTCGGCCCCACGACCTCCGAGAGGCTTGTAAGACGCCTCCCCTGAAAGCTGGATTCCCACCGATCGTTTTTTCAAATCTTAGCCCAGTAGCTGAAAAGTAGGCGCTAAAAAGTCCTGCAAAAATCATATAGGTCGTCATGTTACAATTTAGTCAATATAGGCCTACTACTGGAGAGAAACCGAGTGCTTTGACGCTCGCCGTTCGGCCCCACAGCTGTCCAGAGACTCGGGGGAGGCCTCCCCTGAAAGCTGGATTCCCACCGATCGTTTGTTTCAAATCTTAGGCCACTAGCTCAAAACTAGGCGCTAAAATGTCCTGCCAAATTCACATAGGTTGTCATGTTACAATTTAGTCAATAAAGGCCTACTACTGGAGCGAAACCGAGTGCTTTGACGCTTGCCGTTCGGCCCCACGACCTCCGAGAGGCTCGGAAGAGGCCTCCCCTCAAAGCTGGATTCCCACCGATCGTTTGTTTCAAATCTTAGCCCAGTAGCTGAAAAGTAGGCACTAAAAAGTCCTGCCAAAGTCACATAGGTCGTCATGTTACAATTGAGTCAATAAAGGCCGACTACTGGAGCGAAATCGAGTGCTTTGACGCTCGCCGTTCGGCCCCACGACCTCCGAGTGGCTTGGAAGAGGCCTCCCCTGAAAGCTGGATTCCCACCGATCGTTTGTTTCAAATCTTAGCCCAGTAGCTGAAAAGTAGGCGCTAAAAAGTCCTGCCAAAATCACATAGGTCGTCATGTTACAATTTAGTCAAAAAAGGCCTCCTACTGGACCGAAACTGAGTGCTGTAACGCTCGCCGCTCGGCCCCACAGCCGTCCAGAGACTCGGGGGAGGCCTCCCCTGAAAGCTGGATTCCCACCGATCGTTTGTTTCAAATCTTAGCCCAGTAGCTGAAAAGTAGGCGCAAAAAACCCCTGCCAAAGTCACATAGGTCGTCATGTTACAATTTAGTCAATAAAGGCCTACTACTGGAGCGAAACCGATTGCTTTGACGCTCGCCGTTAGGCCCCACGACCTCTGAGAGGCTTAAAAGTGGCCTCCCCTGAAAGCTGGATTCCCAAGGATTGTCTGTGTGAATTCCTAGCCCGCTAGACTGAAATTAAGCGACCTAAAGTCGTGCCGAAGTCAAATCGGTCGTCATGGTACTCGAGCGAAACTGAGTGCTTTAACGCTCGCCGCTCGGCCCCACAGCCGTCCAGAGACTCGGGGGAGGACTCCCCTGAAAGCTGGATTCCCACCGATCCTTTGTTTCAAATCTTAGCCCAGTAGCTGAAAAGTAGGCGCAAAAAACCCCTGCCAAAGTCACATAGGTCGTCATGTTACAATTTAGTCAATAAAGGCCTACTACTGTAGCGAAAACGAGTGCTTTGACGCTCGCTGTTCGGCCCCACGACCTCCGAGAGGCTTGTAAGACGCCTCCCCTGAAAGCTGGATTCCCACCGATCGTTTGTTTTAAATCTTCGCCCAATAGCTGAAAAGTAGGCGCTAAAAAGTCCTGCCAAAATCACATAGGTCGTCATGTTACAATTTAGTCAATAAAGGCCAACTACTGGAGAGAAACAGAGTGCTTTGACGCTCGCCGTTCGCCCCCAAAGCCGTCCAGAGACTCGGGGGAGCCCTCCCCTGAAAGCTGGATTCCCACCCATCGTTTGTTTCAAATCTTAGCGCACTCGGTGAAAAGTAAGCGCTAAAAAGTCCTGCCAAACTCAAATAGGTTGTCATGTTACAATTTAGTCAATAAAGGCCTACTACTGGACCGAAAACGAGTGCTTTGACGCTCGCTGTTATGCCCCACGACCTCCGAGAGGCTTGGAAGAGGCCTCCCCTGAAAGCTGGATTCCCACCCATCGTTTGTTTCAAATCTTAGTGCACTAGGTAAAAAGTAAGCGCTAAAAAGTCCTGCCAAAGTCACATAGGTTGTCATGTTACAATTTAGTCAATAAAGGCCTACTACTGGAGCGAAACCGAATGCTTTGACGCTCGCCGTTCGGGCCCACGACCTCCGAGAGGCTTGGAAGAGGCCTCCCCTGAAAGCTGGATTCCCACCGATCGTTTCTTTCAAATCTTAGCCCAGTAGCTGAAAAGTAGGCGCTAAAAAGTCCTGCCAAAATCACATAGATCGTCATGTTACAATTTAGTCAATAAAGGCCTCCTACTGGACCGAAACTGAATGCTTTAATGCTCGCCGCTCGGCCCCACAGCCGTCCAGAGACTCGGGGGAGGACTCCCCTGAAAGCTGGATTCCCACCGATAATGTGTTTCAAATCTTCGCCCAGTAGCTGAAAAGTAGGCGCTAAAAAGTCCTGCCAAAATCACATAGGTCGTCATGTTACAATTTAGTCAATAAACGCCTCCTACTGGACCGAAACCGAGTGCTTTGACGCTCGCCGTTAGGCCCCACGACCACTGAGAGGCTTGGAAGTGGCATCCCCTGAAAGCTGCATTCCCACCAATCGTTTGTTTCAAATCTTAGCCCAGTAGCTGAAAAGTAGGCGCAAAAAAGTCCTGCCAAAGTCACATAGGTTGTGATGTTACAATTTAGTCAATAAAGGGTTACTACTGGAGCGAAACAGAGTGCTTCGACGCTCGCCGTTCGGCCCCATGAGCTCCGAGAGGCTTGGAAGAGGCCTCCCTTGAAAGCTGGATTCCCAAGGCTTGTCTGTGTGAATTCCTAGCCCGCTAGGCTGAAATTAAGCGACCTAAAGTCGTGCCGAAGTCAAATTGGTCGTCATGGTACTCGAGCGAAACTGAGTGCTTTAACGGTCGCCGCTCGGCCACACAGCCGTCCAGAGACTCGGGGGAGGACTAACCTGAAAGCTGGATTCCCACCCATCGTTTGTTTCAAATCTTATCGCACTAGCTCAAACGTAAGCGCTAAAAAGTCCTGCCAAAATCACATAGGTCGTCATGTTACAATTTAGTCAATAAAGGCCTATTACTGGACCGAAACTGAGTGCTTTAACGCTCGCCGCTCGGCCCCACAGCCGTCCAGAGATTCAGGGGAGGCCTCCCCTGAAAGCTGGATTCCCACCGATCGTTTGTTTCAAATCTTAGCCCAGTAGCTGAAAAGTAGGCGCAAAAAAGTCCTGCCAAAATCACATAGGTCGTCATGTTACAATTTAGTCAATAAAGGCCTACTACTGGAGCGAAAACGTGTGCTTTGACGCTCGCCGTTCGGCCCCACAGCTGTCCACAGACTCGGGGGAGGCCTCCCCTGAAAGCTGGATTCCCACCGATCGTTTTTTTCAAATCTTAGCCCACTAGCTCAAAAGTAAGCGCTAAAACGTCTTGCCAAAGTCACATAGGTCGTCATGTTACAATTTAGTCATTAAAGGCCTACGACTGGAGCGAAACCAAGTGCTTCGACGCTCGCCGTTCGGCCCCACAAGCTCCGAGAGGCTTGGAAGAGGCCTCCCTTGAAAGCTGGATTCCCAAGGCTTGTCTGTGTGATTTCCTAGCCCGCTAGGCGTAAATTAAGCGACCTAAAGTCGTGCCGAAGTCAAATCGGTCGTCATGGTACTCGAGCGAAACTGAGTGCTTTAACGGTCGCCGCTCGGCCCCACAGCAGTCCAGAGACTCGGGGTAGGCCTCCCCTGAAAGCTGGATTCCCACCGATCGTTTGTTTTAAATCTTAGCCCACTAGCTCAAACGTAAGCGCTAAAAAGTCCTGCCAAAATCACATAGGTCGTCATGTTACAATTTAGTCAATAAAGGCCTACTACTGGAGCGAAACCGAGTGCTTTGACGCTCGCCGTTCGGCCCCACGACCTCCGAGAGACTTGGAGGAGGCCTCCCCTGAAAGCTGGATTCCCACCGATCGTTTGTTTTAAATCTTAGCCCACTAGCTCAAACGTAAGCGCTAAAAAGTCCTGCCAAAATCACATAGGTTGTCATGTTACAATTTAGTCAATATAGGCCTATTACTTGACCAAAACTGAGAGCTTTAACGCTCGCCGCTCGGCCCCATGACCTCCGAGAGGCTTGGAAGAGGCCTTCCCTGAAAGCTGGATTCCCACCGATCGTTTGTTTTAAATCTTAGCCAAGTAGCTGAAAAGTAGGCGCTAAAATGTCCTGCCAAAATCACATAGGTCGTCATGTTACAATTTAGTCATTAAAGGCCTACGACTGGAGAGAAACCGAGTGCTTTGACGCTCGCCGTTCGGCCCCACAGCAATCCAGAGACTCGGGGGAGGCCTCCCCTGAAATCTGGAATCCCACCGATCGTTTGTTTCAAATCTTAGCCAACTAGCTCAAAAGTAAGCCCTAAAAAGTCCAACCAAAGTCACATAGGTTGTCATGTTACAATTTAGTCAATAAAGGCCTACTGCTGGAGCGAAACCGAGTGCTTTGACGCTCGCCGTTCGGCCCCATGACCTCCGAGAGGCTTGGAAGAGGCCTCCCCTGAAAGCTGGATTCCCACCGATCGTTTGTTTTAAATCTTAGCCCAGTAGCTGTAAAGTAGGCGCTAAAAAGTCCTGCCAAAATCACATAGGTCGTCATGTTACAATTTACTCAATAAAGGCCTACTACTGGAGAGAAAGCGAGTGCTTTGACGGTCGCCGTTCGGCCCCACAGCCGTCCAGAGACTCGGGGGAGGCCTCCCCTGAAAGCTGCATTCCCACCGATCGTTTGTTTCAAATCTTAGCCCAGTAGCTGAAAAGTAGGTGCAAAAAAGTCTGCCAAAGTCACATAGGTTGTGATGTTACAATTTAGTCAATAAAGGGTTACTACTAGAGCAAAACCGAGTGCTTCGACGCTCGCCGTTCGGCCCCACGAGCTCCGAGAGGCTTGGAAGAGGCCTCCCTTGAAAGCTGGATTCCCAAGGCTTGTCTGTGTGAATTCCTAGCCCGCTAGGCTGAAATTAAGCGACCTAAAGTCGTGCCGAAGTCAAATTGGTCGTCATGGTACTCGAGCGAAACTGAGTGCTTTAACGGTCGCCGCTCGGCCACACAGCCGTCCAGAGACTCGGGGGAGGACTCCCCTGAAAGCTGGATTCCCACCCATCGTTTGTTTCAAATCTTAGCGCACTCGGTGAAAAGTAAGCGCTAAAAAGTCCTGCCAAAGTCACATAGGTTGTCATGTTACAATTTAGTCAATAAAGGCCTACTACTGGACCGAAAACGAGTGCTTTGACGCTCGCCGTTATGCCCCACGACCTCCGAGAGGCTAGGAAGAGGCCTCCCCTGAAAGCTGGATTCCCACCGATCGTTTGTTTCAAATCTTCGCCCAGTAGCTGAAAAGTAGGCGCTAAAAAGTCCTGCCAAAATCACATAGGTCATCATGTTACAATTTAGTCAATGAAGGCCTCCTACTGGACCGAAACCGAGTGCTTTGACGCTCGCCGTTAGGCCCCACGACCTCTGAGAGGCTTGGAAGTGGCCTCCCCTGAAAGCTGGATTCCCACCGATCGTTTGTTTCAAATCTTCGCCCAGTAGCTGAAAAGTAGGCGCTAAAAAGTCCTGCCAAAATCACATAGGTCGTCATGGTACAATTTAGTCAATAAAGGCCTACTACTGGAGCGAAACAGAGTGCTTTAACGCTCGCCGTTCGGCCCCACAACCTCCGAGAGGCGTGGAAGAAGCCTCCCCTGAAAGCTGGATTCCCACCGATGGTTTGTTTCAAATCTTAGCCCAGTAGCTGAAAAGTAGGCGCTAAAAAGTCCTGCCAAAATCACATAGGTCATCATGTTACAATTTAGTCAATGAATGGTCCTACTGGACCGAAACCGAGTGCTTTGACGCTCGCCGTTAGGCCCCACGACCTCTGAGAGGCTTGGAAGTGGCCTCCCCTGAAAGCTGGATTCCCAAGGATTGTCTGTGTGAATTCCTAGCCCGCTAGGCTGAAATTAAGCGACCTAAAGTCGTGCCGAAGTCAAATCGGTCGTCATGGTACTCGAGCGAAACTGAGTGCTTTAAAGCTCGCCGCTCGGCCCCACAGCCGCCCAGAGACTCGGGGGAGGACTCCCCTGAAAGCTGGATTCCCACAGATCGTTTGTTTCAAATCTTAGTGCACTAGGTAAAAAGTAAGCGCTAAAAAGTCCTGCCAAAGTCACATGGGTTGTCATGTTACAATTTAGTCAATAAAGGCCTACTACTGGAGAGAAACCGAGTGCTTTGACGCTCGCCGTTCGTCCCCACAGCCGTCCAGAGACTCGGGGGAGGCCTCCCCTGAAAGCTGGATTCCCACCGATCGATTGTTTCAAATCGTAGCCCACTAGCTCAAAAGTAAGCGCTAAAAAGTCCTGCCAAAGTCACATAGGTTGTCATGTTACAATTTAGTCAATAAAGGCCTACTACTGGAGCAAAACCGAGTGCTTCGACGCTCGCCGTTCGGCCCCACGAGCTCCGAGAGGCTTGGAAGAGGCCTCCCTTGAAAGCTGGATTCCCAAGGCTTGTCTGTGTGAATTCCTAGCCCGCTAGGCTGAAATTAAGCGACCTAAAGTCGTGCCGAAGTCAAATCGGTCGTCATGGTACTCGAGCGAAACTGAGTGCTTTAACGCTCGCCGCTCGGCCCCACAGCCGTCCAGAGACTCGGGGGAGGCCTCCCCTGAAAGCTGGATTCCCACCGATCGTTTGTTTTAAATCTTAGCCCACTAGCTCAAACATAAGCGCTAAAAAGTCCTGCCAAAATCACATAGGTCGTCATGTTACAATTTAGTCAATAAAGGCCTATCACTGGACCGAAACTGAGTGCTTTAACGATCGCCGCTCAGCCCCACAGCCGTCCAGAGACTCAGGGGAGGCCTCCCCTGAAAGCTGGATTCCCACCGATCGTTTGTTTCAAATCTTAGCCCACTAGTTCAAAAGTAGGCACTAAAAAGTCCTGCCAAATTCACATAGGTCGTCATGTTACAATTTAGTCAATAAAGGCCTACGACTGGAGAGAAACTGAGAGCTTTGACGCTCACCGTTCGGCCCCACAACCGTCCAGAGATTCGGGGGAGGCCTCCCCTGAAAGCTGGATTCCCACCGATCGTTTGTTTCAAATCTTAGCCCAGTAGCTGAAAAGTAGGCGCTAAAAAGTCCTGCCAAAATCACATAGGTCGTCATGTTACAATTTAGTCAATCAAGGCCTACGACTGGAGCGAAACCGAGTGCTTTGACGCTCGCCGTTCGCCCCCACAGCCGTCCAGAGACTCGGGGGAGGCCTCCCCTGAAAGCTGGATTCCCACCGATCGTTTGTTTCAAATCTTAGCCCACTAGCTCAAAAGTAAGCGCTAAAAAGTCCTGCCAAAGTCACATAGGTTGTCATGTTACAATTTAGTCAATAAAGGCCTACTATTGAAGCGAAACCGAGTGCTTCGACGCTCGCCGTTCGGCCCCACAAGCTCCGAGAGGCTTGGAAGAGGCCTCCCTTGAAAGCTGGATTCCCAAGGCTTGTCTGTGTTAATTCCTAGCCCGCTCGGCTGAAATTAAGCGACCTAAAGTTGTGCCGAAGTCAAATCGGTCGTCATGGTACTCGAGCGAAACTGAGTGCTATTACGCTCGGCGCTCGGCCCCACAGCCGTCCAGAGACTCGGGGGAGGCCTCCCCTGAAAGCTGGATTCCCACCGATCGTTTGTTTCAAATCTTAGCCCAGTAGCTGAAAAGTAGGCGCTAAAAAGTCCTGCCAAAATCACATAGGTTGTGATGTTACAATTTAGTCAATAAAGGGTTACTACTGGAGCGAAACCGAGTGCTTCGACGCTCGCCGTTCGGCCCCACGAGCTTTGAGAGGCTTGGAAGAGGCATCCCTTGAAGGCTGGATTCCCAAGGCTTGTCTGTGTGAATTCCTAGCCCGCTAGGCTGAAATTAAGCGACCTAAAGTCGTGCCGAAGTCAAATCGGTCGTCATGGTACTCGAGCGAAACTGAGTGCTTTAACGGTCGCCGCTCGGCCCCACAGCCATCCAGAGACTCGGGGGAGGCCTCCCCTGAAAGCTGGATTCCCACCGATCGTTTGTTTCAAATCTTAGCCCACTAGGTCAAACGTAGGCGCTAAAAAGCCTTGCCAAATTCACATAGGTCGTCATGTTACAATTTAGTCAATGAAGGCCTACTACTGGAGAGAAACCGAGTGCTATGACGCTCGCCGTTCGGCCCCACGACCTCCGAGAGGCTTGGAAGAGGCCTCCCCTGAAAGCTGGATTCCCACCGATCGTTTGTTTCAAATCTTCGCCCAGTAACTGAAAAGTAGGCGCTAAAAAGTCCTGCCAAAATCACATAGGTCGTCATGTTACAATTTAGTCAATAAAGGCCTACTACTGGACCGAAACTGAGTGCTTTAACGCTCGCCACTCTGCCCCACAGCCGTCCAGAGACTCGTGGGAGGCGTCCACTGAAAGCTGAATTCCCACCGATCATTTGTTTCAAATCTTAGCCCACTAGCTCAAAAGTAGGCGCTAAAAAGTCATGCCAAAGTCACATAGGTCGTCATGTTACAATTTAGTCAATAAAGGCCTACTACTGGAGCGAAAACGAGTGCTTTGACGCTCGCCGTTCGGCCCCACAGCTGTCCAGAGACTCGGGGTAGGCCTCCCCTGAAAGCTGGATTCCCACCGATCGTTTTTTTCAAATCTTAGCCCACTAGCTCAAAAGTAAGCGTTAAAACGTCTTGCCAAAGTCACATAGGTCGTCATGTTACAATTTAGTCATTAAAGGCCTACGACTGGAGCGAAACCAAGTGCTTCGACGCTCGCCGTTCGGCCCCACAAGCTCCGAGAGGCTTGGAAGAGGCCTCCCTTGAAAGCTGGATTCCCAAGGCTTGTCTGTGTGAATTCCTAGCCCGCTAGGCTGAAATTAAGCGACCTAAAGTCGTGCCGAAGTCAAATCGGTCGTCATGGTACTCGAGCGAAACTGAGTGCTTTAACGGTCGCCGCTCGGCCCCACAGCAGTCCAGAGACTCGGGGTAGGCCTCCCCTGAAAGCTGGATTCCCACCGATCGTTTGTTTTAAATCTTAGCCCACTAGCTCAAACGTAAGCGCTAAAAAGTCCTGCCAAAATCACATAGGTCGTCATGTTACAATTTAGTCATTAAAGGCCTACGACTGGAGAGAAACAGAGTGCTTTGACGCTCGCCGTTCGGCCCCACGACCTCCGAGAGACTTGGAGGAGGCCTCCCCTGAAAGCTGGATTCCCACCGATCGTTTGTTTTAAATCTTAGCCCAGTAGCTGAAAAGTAGGCGCTAAAAAGTCCTGCCAAAATCACATAGGTCGTCATGTTACAATTTAGTCATTAAAGGCCTACGACTGGAGAGAAACCGAGTGCTTTGACGCTCGCCGTTCGGCCCCACAGCAATCCAGGGACTCGGGGGAGGCCTCCCCTGAAATCTGGAATCCCACCAATCGTTTGTTTCAAATCTTAGCCAACTAGCTCAAAAGTAAGCGCTAAAAAGTCCAACAAAAAGTCACATAGGTTGTCATGTTACAATTTAGTCAATAAAGGCCTACTGCTGGAGCGAAACCGAGTGCTTTGACGCTCGCCCTTCGGCCCCATGACCTCCGAGAGGCTTGGAAGAGGCCTCCCCTGAAAGCTGGATTCCCACCGATCGTTTGTTTCAAATCTTAGCCCAGTAGCTGTAAAGTAGGCGCTAAAAAGTCCTGCCAAAATCACATAGGTCGTCATGTTACAATTTACTCAATAAAGGCCTACTACTGGAGAGAAAGCGAGTGCTTTGACGGTCGCCGTTCGGCCCCACAGCCGTCCAGAGACTCGGGGGAGGCCTCCACTGAAAGCTGCATTCCCACCGATCATTTGTTTCAAATCTTAGCCCAGTAGCTGAAAAGTAGGCGCAAAAAAGTCTGCCAAAGTCACATAGGTTGTGATGTTACAATTTAGTCAATAAAGGGTTACTACTGGAGCGAAACCGAGTGCTTCGACGCTCGCCGTTCGGCCCCACGAGCTCCGAGAGGCTTGGAAGAGGCCTCCCTTGAAAGCTGGATTCCCAAGGCTTGTCTGTGTGAATTCCTAGCCCGCTAGGCTGAAATTAAGCGACCTAAAGTCGTGCCGAAGTCAAATTGGTCGTCATGGTACTCGACCGAAACTGAGTGCTTTAACGGTCGCCGCTCGGCCACACAGCCGTCCAGAGACTCGGGGGAGGACTCCCCTGAAAGCTGGATTCCCACGCATCGTTTGTTTTAAATCTTAGCGCACTCGGTGAAAAGTAAGCGCTAAAAAGTCCTGCCAAAGTCACATAGGTTGTCATGTTACAATTTAGTCAATAAAGGCCTACTACTGGACCGAAAACGAGTGCTTTGACGCTCGCCGTTATGCCCCACGTTCTCCGAGAGGCTTGGAAGAGGCCTCCCCTGAAAGCTGGATTCCCACCGATCGTTTGTTTCAAATCTTCGCCCAGTAGCTGAAAAGTAGGCGCTAAAAAGTCCTGCCAAAATCACATAGGTCATCATGTTAAAATTTAGTCAAAAAAGGCCTCCTACTGGACCGAAACCGAGTGCTTTGACGCTCGCCGTTAGGCCCCACGACCTCTGAGAGGCTTGGAAGTGGCCTCCCCTGAAAGCTGGATTCCCAAGGATTGTCTGTGTGAATTCCTAGCCCGCTAGGCTGAAATTAAGCGACCTAAAGTCGTGCCGAAGTCAAATCGGTCGTCATGGTACTCGAGCGAAACTGAGTGCTTTAAAGCTCGCCGCTCGGCCCCACAGCCGTCCAGAGACTCGGGGGAGGACTCCCCTGAAAGCTGGATTCCAACAGATCGTTTGTTTCAAATCTTAGCGCACTAGGTAAAAAGTAAGCGCTAAAAAGTCCTGCCAAATTCACATAGGTTGTCATGTTACAATTTAGTCAATAAAGGCCTCCTACTGGACCGAAATTGAGTGCTTTAATGCTCGCCCCTCGGCCCCACAGCCGTCCAGAGACTCGGGGGAGGCCTCCCCTGAAAGCTGGATTCCCACCGATCGTTTGTTTCAAATCTTAGCCCAGTAGCTGAAAAGTAGGCGCTAAAAAGTTCTGCCAAAGTCACATAGGTCGTCATGTTACAATTTAGTCAATAAAGGCCTACTACTGGAGAGAAACCAAGTGCTTTGACGCCCGCCGTTCGGCCCCACAGCTGTCCAGAGACTCGGGGGAGGCCTCCCCTGAAAGCTGGATTCCCACCGATCGTTTGTTTCAAATCTTCGCCCAGTAGCTGAAAAGTAGGCGCTAAAAAGTCCTGCCAAAATCACATAGGTCGTCATGTTACAATTTAGTCAATAAACGCTTCCTACTGGACCGAAACCGAGTGCTTTGACGCTCGCCGTTAGGCCCCACGACCTCTGAGAGGCATGAAAGTGGCATCCCCTGAAAGCTGGATTCCCAAGGATTGTCTGTGTGAATTCCTAGCCTGCTCGGCTGAAATTAAGCGACCTAAAGTCGTGCCGAAGTCAAAACGGTCGTCATGGTACTCGAGCGAAACTGAGTGCTTTAACGGTCGCCGCTCGGCCCCACAGGCGTCCAGAGACTCGGGGGAGGCCTCCCCTGAAAGCTGGATTCCCACCGATCGTTTGTTTCAAATCTTCGCCCACTAGATCAAACGTAGGCGCTAAAAAGTCTTGCCAAAGTCACATAGGTCGTCATGTTACAATTTAGTCAATAAAGGGTTACTACTGGAGCGAAACCGAGTGCTTCCACGCTCGCCGTTCGGCCCCACGAGCTCCGAGAGGCTTGGAAGAGGCCTCCCTTGAAAGCTGGATTCCCAAGGCTTGTCTGTGTGATTTCCTAGCCCGCTAGGCTGAAATTAAGGGACCTAAAGTCGTGCCGAAGTCAAATTGGTCGTCATGGTACTCGAGCGAAACTGAGTGCTTTAACGGTCGCCGTTCGGCCACACAGCCGTCCAGAGACTCGGGGGAGGACTCCCCTGAAAGCTGGATTCCCACCCATCGTTTGTTTCAAATCTTAGCGCACTCGGTGAAAAGTAAGCGCTAAAAAGTCCTGCCAAAGTCACATAGGTTGTCATGTTACAATTTAGTCAATAAAGGCCTACTACTGGACCGAAAACGAGTGCTTTGACGCTCGCCGTTATGCCCCACGACCTCCGAGAGGCTTGGAAGAGGCCTCCCCTGAAAGCTGGATTCCCACCGATCGTTTGTTTCAAATCTTCGCCCAGTAGCTGAAAAGTAGGCGCTAAAAAGTCCTGCCAAAATCACAAAGGTCGTCATGGTACCATTTAGTCAATAAAGGCCTATGACTGGAGAGAAACCGAGTGCTTTGACGCTCGCCGCTCGGCCCCACAGCCGTCCAGAGACTCGGGGGAGGACTCCCCTGAAAGCTGAATTCCCACCGATCGTTTGTTTCAAATCTTAGCCCAGTAGCTGAAAAGTAGGCGCTAAAAAGTCCTGCCAAAATCACATAGGTCGTCATGTTACAATTTAGTCAATAAAGGCCTACGACTGGAGAGAAACCGAGTGCTTTGACGCTCGCCGCTCGGCCCCACAGCCGTCCAGAGACTCAGGGGAGGCCTCCCCTGAAAGCTTGATTCCCACCGATCGTTTGTGTCAAATCTTAGCCCAGTAGCTGAAAAGTAGGCGCAAAAAAGTCCTGCCAAAATCACATAGGTCGTCATGTTACTATTTAGTCAATAAAGGCCTACGACTGGAGAGAAACCGAGTGCTTTGACGCTCGCCGTTCGGCCCCACAGCCATCCAGAGACTCGGGGGAGGCCTCCCCTGAAAGCTGGAATCCCACCGATCGTGTGTTTCAAATCTGAGCCAACTAGCTCAAAAGTAAGCGCTAAAAAGTCCTGCCAAAGTCACATAGGTTGTCATGTTACAATTTAGTCAATAAAGGCCTACTACTGGAGCGAAACCGAGTGCTTTGACGCTCGCCGTTCGGCCCCATGACCTCCGAGAGGCTTGGAAGAGGCCTCCCCTCAAAGCTGGATTCCCACCGATCGTTTGTTTCAAATCTTAGCCCAGTAGCTGAAAAGTAGGCGCTAAAAAGTCCTGCCAAAATCACATAGGTCGTCATGTTACAATTTAGTCAATAAAGGCCTCCTACTGGACCGAAACTGAGTGCTTTAATGCTCGCCGCTCGGCCCCACAGCCGTCCAGAGACTCAAGGGAGGCGTCCCCTGAAAGCTGGATTCCCACCGATCGTTTGTTTCAAATCTTAGCCCACTAGCTCAAAAGTAGGCGCTAAAAAGACATGCCAAAGTCACATAGGTCGTAATGTTACAATTTAGTCAATAAAGGCCCACTACTGGAGCGAAAACGAGTGCTTTGACGCTCGCCGTTCGGCCCCACAGCTGTCCAGAGACTCGGGGGAGTCCTCCCCTGAAAGCTGGATTCCCACCGATCGTTTGTTTCAAATCTTAGCCGACTAGCTCAAAGGTAAGCGCTAAAAGGTCTTGCCAAAGTCACATAGGACGTCATGTTACAATTTAGTCATTAAAGGCCTCCGACTGGAGCGAAACCGAGTGCTTCGACGCTCGCCGTTCGGCCCCACAAGCTCCGAGAGGCTTGGAAGAGGCCTCCCTCGAAAGCTGGATTCCCAAGGCTTGTCTGTGTGAATTCCTAGCCCGCTAGGCTGAAATTAAGCGACCTAAAGTCGTGCCGAAGTCAAATCGGTTGTCATGGTACTCGAGCGAAACTGAGTGCTTTAACGCTCGCCCCCACAGCCGTCCAGAGACTCGGGGTAGGACTCCCCTGAAAGCTGGATTCCCACCGATCGTTTGTTAGAAATCTTAGCGCACTAGGTCAAAAGTAACCGCTAAAAAGTTCTGCCAAAGTCACATAGGTTGTTATGTTACAATTTAGTCAATAAAGGCCTACTACTGGAGCGAAACTGAGTGCTTTGACGCTCGCCGTTCGGGCGCACAGCCGTCCAGAGACTCGGGGGAGGCTTCCCCTGAAAGCTGGATTCCCACCGATCGTTTGTTTCAAATCTTAGCCCACTAGCTCTAAACTAGGCGCTAAAATGTCCTGCCAAAGTCACATAGGTCGTCATGTTACAATTTAGTCAATAAAGGCCTACTACTGGAGAGAAACCAAGTGCTTTGACGCTCGGCGTTCGGCCCCACAGCTGTCCAGAGACTCGGGGGAGGCCTCCCCTCAAAGCTGTATTCCCACCGATCGTTTGTTTTAAATCTTAGCCCACTAGCTCAAAAGTGAGCGCTAAAAAGTCTTGCCAAAGTCACATAGGTCGTCATGTTACAATTTAGTCAATAAAGGCCTACTACTGGAGTGAAATCGAGTGCTTTGACGCTCGCTGATAGGCCCCACGACCTCTGAGAGGCTTGGAAGTCGCCTCCCCTGAAAGCTGGATTCCCAAGGATTGTCTGTGTGAATTCCTAGCCCGCTAGGCTGAAATTAAGCGACCTAAAGTCGTGCCGAAGTCAAATCGGTCGTCATGGTACTCGAGCGAAACTGAGTGCTTTAACGGTCGCCGCTCGGCCCCACAGCAGTCCAGAGACTCGGGGGAGGCCTCCCCTGAAAGCTGGATTCCCACCGATCGTTTGTTTTAAATCTTAGCCCACAGGTCAAACGTAAGCGCTAAAATGTCCTGCCAAAATTACATAGGTCGTCATGTTACAATTTAGTCAATAAAGGCCTATTACTGGACCGAAACTGAGTGCTTTAAGGCTCGCCGCTCAGCCCCACAGCCGTCCAGAGACTCAGGGGAGGCCTCCCCTGAAAGCTTGATTCCCACCGATCGTTTGTTTCAAATCTTAGCCCAGTAGCTGAAAAGTAGGCACAAAAAAGTCCTGCCAAAATCACATAGGTCGTCATGTTACAATTTAGTCAATAACGGCCTACGACTGGAGAGAAACCGAGTGCTTTGACGCTCGCCGTTTGGCCCCACAACCATCCAGAGACTCGGGGGAGGCCTCCCCTGAAAGCTGGAATCCCACCGATCGTGTGTTTCAAATCTGAGCCAACTAGCTCAAAAGTAAGCGCTAAAAAGTCCTGCCAAAGTCACATAGGTTGTCATGTTACAATTTAGTCAATAAAGGCCTACTACTGGAGCGAAACCGAGTGCTTTGACGCTCGCCGTTCGGCCCCATGACCTCCGAGAGGCTTGGAAGAGGCCTCCCCTGAAAGCTGGATTCCCACCGATCGTTTGTTTCAAATCTTAGCCCAGTAGCTGAAAAGTAGGCGCTAAAAAGTCCTGCCAAAATCACATAGGTCGTCATGTTACAATTTAGTCAATAAAGGCCTCCTACTGGACCGAAACTGAGTGCTTTAATGCTCGCCGCTCGGCCCCACAGCCGTCCAGAGACTCAAGGGAGGCGTCCCCTGAAAGCTGGATTCCCACCGATCGTTTGTTTCAAATCTTAGCCGACTAGCTCAAAGGTAAGCGCTAAAAGGTCTTGCCAAAGTCACATAGGACGTCATGTTACAATTTAGTCATTAAAGGCCTACGACTGGAGCTAAACCGAGTGCTTCGACGCTCGCCGTTCCGCCCCACAAGCTCCGAGAGGCTTGGAAGATGCCTCCCTCGAAAGCTGGATTCCCAAGGCTTGTCTGTGTGAATTCCTAGCCCGCTAGGCTGAAATTAAGCGACCTAAAGTCGTGCCGAAGTCAAATCGGTTGTCATGGTACTCGAGCGAAACTGAGTGCTTTAACGGTCGCCGCTCGGCCCCACAGCCGTCCAGAGACTCGGGGGAGGCCTCCCCTGAAAGCTGGATTCTCACCGATCGTTTGTTTCAAATCTTAGCGCACGAGGTGAAAAGTAAGCGCTAAAAAGTCCTGCCAAAGTCACATAGGTTGTCATGTTACAATTTAGTCAATAAAGGCCTACTACTGGAGCGAAACCGAGTGCTTTGACGCTCGCCGTTCGGCCCCACGACCTCTGCGAGGCTTGGAAGTGGCTTCCCCTGAAAGCTGGATTTCCAAGGATTGTCTGTGTGAATTCCTAGCCCGCTAGGCTGAAATTAAGCGACCTAAAGCCGTGCCGAAGTCAAATCGGTCGTCATGGTACTCCAGCGAAACTGAGTGCTTTAACGCTCGCCGCTCGGCCCCACAGCCGTCCAGAGACTCGGGGTAGGACTCCCCTGAAAGCTGGATTCACACCGATCGTTTGTTTCAAATCTTAGCGCACTAGGTCAAAAGTAAGCGATAAAAAGTCCTGCCAAAGTCACATAGGTTGTCATGTTACAATTTAGTCAATAAAGACCGACTACTGGAGCGAAACCGAGTGCTTTGACGCTCGCCGTTCGGGCCCACGACCTCCGAGAGGCTTGGAAGAGGCCTCCCCTGAAAGCTGGATTCCCACCGATCGTTTGTTTCAAATCTTAGCCCAGTAGCTGAAAAGTAGGCGCTATAAAGTCCTGCCTAAATCACATAGGTCGTCATGTTACAATTTAGTCAATAAAGGCCTTCTACTGGAGCGAAACCGAGTGCTTTGACGCTCGCCGTTCGGCCCCACGACCTCCGAGACGCTTGGAAGAGGCCTCCCCTGAAAGCTGGATTCCCACCGATCGTTTGTTTCAAATCCTAGCCCACTAGCTCAAAACTAGGCGCAAAAATGTCCTGCCAAAGTCACATAGGTCGTCATGTTACAATTTAGTCAATAAAGGCCTACTACTGGAGAGAAACCAAGTGCTTTGACACTCGCCGTTCGGCCCCACAGCTGTCCAGAGACTCGGGGGAGGCCTTTTCTGAATGCTGTATTCCCACCGATCGTTTGTTTCAAATGTTACCCCACTAGCTCAAAAGTGAGCGCTAAAAAGTCTTGCCAAAGTCACATAAGGTCGTCATGTTACAATTTAGTCAATAAAGGCCTACTACTGGAGCGAAACCGAGTGCTTTAACGCTCGCCGTTTGGCCCCACAACCTCCGAGAGGCTTGGAAGAAGCCTCCCCTGAAAGCTGGATTCCCACCGATCGTTTGTTTCAAATCCTAGCCCAGTAGCTGAAAAGTAGGCGCTAAAAAGTCCTGCCAAAATCACATAGGTCGTCATGTTACAATTTCGTCAATAAAGGCCTCCTACTGGACCGAAACTGAGTGCTTTAATGCTCGCCGCTCGGCCCCACAGCCGTCCAGAGACTCAAGGGAGGCGTCACCTGAAAGCTGGATTCCCACCGATCGTTTGTTTCAAATCTTAGCCCACTAGGTAAAAAGTAGGCGCTAAAATTTCTTACCAAAGTCACATTGGTCGTCATGTTACAATTTAGTCAATAAAGGCCTACTACTGTCGAGAAACCGAATGCTATGACGCTCGCCGTTCGGCCCCACGACCTCTGAGAGGCTTGGAAGTGGCCTCCCCTGAAAGCTGGATTCCCAAGGATTGTCTGTGTGAATTCCTAGCCCGCTAGGCTGAAATTAAGCGACCTAAAGCCGTGCCGAAGTCAAATCGGTCGTCATGGTACTCGAGCGAAACTGAGTGCTTTAACGGTCGCCGCTCGGACCCACAGCAGTCCAGAGACTCGGGGGAGGACTCCCCTGAAAGCTGGATTCCCACCGATCGTTTGTTTTAAATCTTAGCCCACTAGCTGAAACGTAAGCGCTAAAAAGTCCTGCCAAAATCACATAGGTCGTCATGTTACAATTTAGTCAATAAAGGCCTATTACTGGACCGAAACTGAGTGCTTTAAGGCTCGCCGTTCGGCCCCACAACCTCCGAGAGGCTTGGAAGAAGCCTCCCCTGAAAGCTGGATTCCCACCGATCGTTTGTTTCAAATCCTAGCCCAGTAGCTGAAAAGTAGGCGCTAAAAAGTCCTGCCAAAATCACATAGGTCGTCATGTTACAATTTAGTCAATAAAGGCCTCCTACTGGACCGAAACTGAGTGCTTTAACGCTCGCCGCTCGGCCCCACAGCCGTCCAGAGACTTGGGGGAGGCTTCCCCTGAAAGCTGGATTCCCACCGATCGTTCGTTTCAAATCTTAGCCCACTAGCTCAAAACTAGGCGCTAAAATGTCCTGCCAAAGTCACATAGGTCGTCATGTTACAATTTAGTCAATAAAGGCCTACTACTGGAGCAAAACCGAGTGCTTTGACGCTCGCCGATAGGCCCCACGACCTCTGAGAGGCTTGGAAGTGGCCTCCCCTGAAAGCTGGAATCCCAAGGATCGTCTGTGTGAATTCCTAGCCCGCTAGGCTGAAATTAAGCGACCTAAAGTCGTGCCGAAGTCAAATCGGTCGTCATGGTACTCGAGCGAAACTGAGTGCTTTAACGGTCGCCGCTCGGCCCCACAGCAGTCCAGAGACTCGGGGGAGGCCTCCCCTGAAAGCTGGATTCCCACCGATCGTTTGTTTTAAATCTTAGCCCACTAGCTCAAACGTAAGCGCTAAAAAGTCCTGCCAAAATCACATAGGTCGTCATGTTACAATTTAGTCAATAAAGGCCTATTACTGGACCGAAACTGAGTGCTTTAAGGCTCGCCGCTCAGCCCCACAGCCGTCCAGAGACTCAGGGGAGGTCTCCCCTGAAAGCTTGATTACCACCGATCGTTTGTTTCAAATCCTAGCCCAGTAGCTGAAAAGTAGGCGCTAAAAAGTCTTGCCAAAATCACATAGGTCGTCATGTTACAATTTAGTCAATAAAGGCCTCCTACTGTACCGAAACTGAGTGCTTTAACGCTCGCCGCTCGGCCCCACAGCCGTCCAGAGACTCGGGGAAGGACTCCCCTGAAAGCTGGATTCCCACCGATCGTTTGTTTCAAATCTTAGCCCACTAGCTCAAAACTAAGCGCTAAAATGTCCTGCCAAAGTCACATAGGTCGTCATGTTACAATTGAGTCAATAAAGGCCTACTACTGGAGCAAAACCGAGTGCTTTGACGCTCGCCGATAGGCCCCACGACCTCTGAGAGGCTTGGAAGTTGCCTCCCCTGAAAGCTGGAATCCCAAGGATCGTCTGTGTGAATTCCTAGCCCGCTAGGCTGAAATTAAGCGACCTAAAGTCGTGCCGAAGTCAAATCGGTCGTCATGGTACTCGAGCGAAACTGAGTGCTTTAACGGTCGCCGCTCGGCCCCACAGCAGTCCAGAGACTCGGGGGAGGCCTCCCCTGAAAGCTGGATTCCCACCGATCGTTTGTTTTAAATCTTAGCCCACTAGCTCAAACGTAAGCGCTAAAAAGTCCTGCCAAAATCACATAGGTCGTCATGTTACAATTTAGTCAATAAAGGCCTACTACTGGAGAGAAACCAAGTGCTTTGACGCTCGCCGTTCGGCCCCACAGCTGTCCAGAGACTCGGGGGAGGCCTCCCCTGAAAGCTGTATTCCCACCGATCGTTTATTTCAAATCTTAGCCCACTAGCTCAAAAGTGAGCGCTAAAAAGTCTTGCCAAAGTCACATAGGTCGTCATGTTACAATTTAGTCAATAAAGGCCTACTACTGGAGCGAAACCGAGTGCTTTAACGCTCGCCGTTCGGCCCCACAACCTCCGAGAGGCTTGGAAGAAGCCTCCCCTGAAAGTTGGATTCCCACCGATCGTTTGTTTCAAATCCTAGCCCAGTAGCTGAAAAGTAGGCGCTAAAAAGTCCTGCCAAAATCACATAGGTCGTCATGTTACAATTTAGTCAATAAAGGCCTCCTACTGGACGGAAACTGAGTGCTTTAACGCTCGCCGCTCGGCCCCACAGCCGTCCAGAGACTTGGGGGAGGCTTCCCCTGAAAGCTGGATTCCCACCGATCGTTTGTTTCAAATCTTAGCCCACTAGCTAAAAACTAGGCGCTAAAATGTCCTGCCAAAGTCACATAGGTCGTCATGTTACAATTTAGTCAATAAAGGCCTACTACTGGAGAGAAACCAAGTGCTTTGACGCTCGGCGTACGGCCCCACAGCTGTCCAGAGACTCGGGGGAGGCCTCCCCTGAAAGCTGTATTCCCACCGATCGTTTGTTTCAAATCTTAGCCCACTAGCTCAAAAGTGAGCGCTAAAAAGTCTTGCCAAAGTCACATAGGTCGTCATGTTACAATTTAGTCAATAAAGGCCTACTACTGGAGCGAAACCGAGTGCTTTAACGCTCGCCGTTTGGCCCCACAACCTCCGAGAGGCTTGGAAGAAGCCTCCCCTGAAAGCTGGATTCCCACCGATCGTTTGTTTCAAATCCTAGCCCAGTAGCTGAAAAGTAGGCGCTAAAAAGTCCTGCCAAAATCACATAGGTCGTCATGTTACAATTTAGTCAATAAAGGCCTATTACTGGACCGAAACTGAGTGCTTTAAGGCTCGCCGTTCGGCCCCACAACCTCCGAGAGGCTTGGAAGAAGCCTCCCCTGAAAGCTGGATTCCCACCGATCGTTTGTTTCAAATCCTAGCCCAGTAGCTGAAAAGTAGGCGCTAAAAAGTCCTGCCAAAATCACATAGGTCGTCATGTTACAATTTAGTCAATAAAGGCCTATTACTGGACCGAAACTGAGTGCTTTAAGGCTCGCCGCTCAGCCCCACAGCCGTCCAGAGACTCAGGGGAGGTCTCCCCTGAAAGCTTGATTACCACCGATCGTTTGTTTCAAATCCTAGCCCAGTAGCTGAAAAGTAGGCCCTAAAAAGTCTTGCCAAAATCACATAGGTCGTCATGTTACAATTTAGTCAATAAAGGCCTCCTACTGTACCGAAACTGAGTGCTTTAACGCTCGCCGCTCGGCCCCACAGCCGTCCAGAGACTCGGGGAAGGACTCCCCTGAAAGCTGGATTCCCACCGATCGTTTGTTTCAAATCTTAGCCCACTAGCTCAAAACTAAGCGCTAAAATGTCCTGCCAAAGTCACATAGGTCGTCATGTTACAATTTAGTCAATAAAGGCCTCCTACTGTACCGAAACTGAGTGCTTTAACGCTCGCCGCTCGGCCCCACAGCCGTCCAGAGACTCGGGGAAGGACTCCCCTGAAAGCTGGATTCCCACCGATCGTTTGTTTCAAATCTTAGCCCACTAGCTCAAAACTAAGCGCTAAAATGTCCTGCCAAAGTCACATAGGTCGTCATGTTACAATTTAGTCAATGAAGACCTACTACTGGAGAGAAACCAAGTGCTTTGACGCTCGCCGTTCGGCCCCACAGCTGTCCAGAGACTCGGGGGAGGCCTCCCCTGAAAGCTGTATTCCCACCGATCGTTTGTTTCAAATCTTAGCCCACTAGCTCAAAAGTGAGCGCTAAAAAGTCTTGCCAAAGTCACATAGGTCGTCATGTTACAATTTAGTCAATAAAGGCCTACTACTGGAGCGAAACAGAGTGCTTTAACGCTCGCCGTTCGGCCCCACAACCTCCGAGAGGCTTGGAAGAAGCCTCCCCTGAAAGTTGGATTCCCACCGATCGTTTGTTTCAAATCCTAGCCCAGTAGCTGAAAAGTAGGCGCTAAAAAGTCCTGCCAAAATCACATAGGTCGTCATGTTACAATTTAGTCAATAAAGGCCTCCTACTGGACGGAAACTGAGTGCTTTAACGCTCGCCGCTCGGCCCCACAGCCGTCCAGAGACTTGGGGGAGGCTTCCCCTGAAAGCTGGATTCCCACCGATCGTTTGTTTCAAATCTTAGCCCACTAGCTAAAAACTAGGCGCTAAAATGTCCTGCCAAAGTCACATAGGTCGTCATGTTACAATTTAGTCAATAAAGGCCTACTACTGGAGAGAAACCAAGTGCTTTGACGCTCGGCGTACGGCCCCACAGCTGTCCAGAGACTCGGGGGAGGCCTCCCCTGAAAGCTGTATTCCCACCGATCGTTTGTTTCAAATCTTAGCCCACTAGCTCAAAAGTGAGCGCTAAAAAGTCTTGCCAAAGTCACATAGGTCGTCATGTTACAATTTAGTCAATAAAGGCCTACTACTGGAGCGAAACCGAGTGCTTTAACGCTCGCCGTTTGGCCCCACAACCTCCGAGAGGCTTGGAAGAAGCCTCCCCTGAAAGCTGGATTCCCCCCGATCGTTTGTTTCAAATCCTAGCCCAGTAGCTGAAAAGTAGGCGCTAAAAAGTCCTGCCAAAATCACATAGGTCGTCATGTTACAATTTAGTCAATAAAGGCCTCCTACTGGACCGAAACTGAGTGCTTTAATGCTCGCCGCTCGGCCCCACAGCCGTCCAGAGACTCAAGGGAGGCGTCACCTGAAAGCTGGATTCCCACCGATCGTTTGTTTCAAATCTTAGCCCACTAGGTCAAAAGTAGGCGCTAAAATTTCTTACCAAAGTCACATTGGTCGTCATGTTACAATTTAGTCAATAAAGGCCTACTACTGTCGAGAAACCGAATGCTATGACGCTCGCCGTTCGGCCCCACGACCTCTGAGAGGCTTGGAAGTGGCCTCCCCTGAAAGCTGGATTCCCAAGGATTGTCTGTGTGAATTCCTAGACCGCTAGGCTGAAATTAAGCGACCTAAAGCCGTGCCGAAGTCAAATCGGTCGTCATGGTACTCGAGCGAAACTGAGTGCTTTAACGGTCGCCGCTCGGACCCACAGCAGTCCAGAGACTCGGGGGAGGACTCCCCTGAAAGCTGGATTCCCACCGATCGTTTGTTTTAAATCTTAGCCCACTAGCTGAAACGTAAGCGCTAAAAAGTCCTGCCAAAATCACATAGGTCGTCATGTTACAATTTAGTCAATAAAGGCCTATTACTGGACCGAAACTGAGTGCTTTAAGGCTCGCCGTTCGGCCCCACAACCTCCGAGAGGCTTGGAAGAAGCCTCCCCTGAAAGCTGGATTCCCACCGATCGTTTGTTTCAAATCCTAGCCCAGTAGCTGAAAAGTAGGCGCTAAAAAGTCCTGCCAAAATCACATAGGTCGTCATGTTACAATTTAGTCAATAAAGGCCTCCTACTGGACCGAAACTGAGTGCTTTAACGCTCGCCGCTCGGCCCCACAGCCGTCCAGAGACTTGGGGGAGGCTTCCCCTGAAAGCTGGATTCCCACCGATCGTTCGTTTCAAATCTTAGCCCACTAGCTCAAAACTAGGCGCTAAAATGTCCTGCCAAAGTCACATAGGTCGTCATGTTACAATTTAGTCAATAAAGGCCTATTACTGGACCGAAACTGAGTGCTTTAAGGCTCGCCGCTCAGCCCCACAGCCGTCCAGAGACTCAGGGGAGGTCTCCCCTGAAAGCTTGATTACCACCGATCGTTTGTTTCAAATCCTAGCCCAGTAGCTGAAAAGTAGGCGCTAAAAAGTCTTGCCAAAATCACATAGGTCGTCATGTTACAATTTAGTCAATAAAGGCCTCCTACTGTACCGAAACTGAGTGCTTTAACGCTCGCCGCTCGGCCCCACAGCCGTCCAGAGACTCGGGGAAGGACTCCCCTGAAAGCTGGATTCCCACCGATCGTTTGTTTCAAATCTTAGCCCACTAGCTCAAAACTAAGCGCTAAAATGTCTTGCCAAAGTCACATAGGTCGTCATGTTACAATTTAGTCAATAAAGGCCTACTACTGGAGCAAAACCGACTGCTTTGACGCTCGCCGATAGGCCCCACGACCTCTGAGAGGCTTGGAAGTGGCCTCCCCTGAAAGCTGGAATCCCAAGGATCGTCTGTGTGAATTCCTAGCCCGCTAGGCTGAAATTAAGCGACCTAAAGTCGTGCCGAAGTCAAATCGGTCGTCATGGTAGTCGAGCGAAACTGAGTGCTTTAACGGTCGCCGCTCGGCCCCACAGCAGTCCAGAGACTCGGGGGAGGCCTCCCCTGAAAGCTGGATTCCCACCGATCGTTTGTTTTAAATCTTAGCCCACTAGCTAAAACGTAAGCGCTAAAAAGTCCTGCCAAAATCACATAGGTCGTCATGTTACAATTTAGTCAATAAAGGCCTATTACTGGACCGAAACTGAGTGCTTTAAGGCTCGCCGCTCAGCCCCACAGCCGTCCAGAGACTCAGGGGAGGTCTCCCCTGAAAGCTTAATTACCACCGATCGTTTGCTTCAAATCCTAGCCCAGTAGCTGAAAAGTAGGCGCTAAAAAGTCTTGCCAAAATCACATAGGTCGTCATGTTACAATTTAGTCAATAAAGGCCTCCTACTGTACCGAAACTGAGTGCTTTAACGCTCGCCGCTCGGCCCCACAGCCGTCCAGAGACTCGGGGAAGGACTCCCCTGAAAGCTGGATTCCCACCGATCGTTTGTTTCAAATCTTAGCCCACTAGCTCAAAACTAAGTGCTAAAATGTCCTGCCAAAGTCACATAGGTCGTCATGTTACAATTTAGTCAATAAAGACCTACTACTGGAGAGAAACCAAGTGCTTTGACGCTCGCCGTTCGGCCCCACAGCTGTCCAGAGACTCGGGGGAGGCCTCCCCTGAAAGCTGTATTCCCACCGATCGTTTGTTTCAAATCTTAGCCCACTAGCTCAAAAGTGAGCGCTAAAAAGTCTTGCCAAAGTCACATAGGTCGTCATGTTACAATTTAGTCAATAAAGGCCTACTACTGGAGCGAAACCGAATGCTATGACGCTCGCCGTTCGGCCCCACGACCTCTGAGAGGCTTGGAAGTGGCCTCCCCTGAAAGCTGGATTCCCAAGGATTGTCTGTGTGAATTCCTAGACCGCTAGGCTGAAATTAAGCGACCTAAAGCCGTGCCGAAGTCAAATCGGTCGTCATGGTACTCGAGCGAAACTGAGTGCTTTAACGGTCGCCGCTCGGACCCACAGCAGTCCAGAGACTCGGGGGAGGACTCCCCTGAAAGCTGGATTCCCACCGATCGTTTGTTTTAAATCTTAGCCCACTAGCTGAAACGTAAGCGCTAAAAAGTCCTGCCAAAATCACATAGGTCGTCATGTTACAATTTAGTCAATAAAGGCCTATTACTGGACCGAAACTGAGTGCTTTAAGGCTCGCCGTTCGGCCCCACAACCTCCGAGAGGCTTGGAAGAAGCCTCCCCTGAAAGCTGGATTCCCACCGATCGTTTGTTTCAAATCCTAGCCCAGTAGCTGAAAAGTAGGCGCTAAAAAGTCCTGCCAAAATCACATAGGTCGTCATGTTACAATTTAGTCAATAAAGGCCTCCTACTGGACCGAAACTGAGTGCTTTAACGCTCGCCGCTCGGCCCCACAGCCGTCCAGAGACTTGGGGGAGGCTTCCCCTGAAAGCTGGATTCCCACCGATCGTTCGTTTCAAATCTTAGCCCACTAGCTCAAAACTAGGCGCTAAAATGTCCTGCCAAAGTCACATAGGTCGTCATGTTACAATTTAGTCAATAAAGGCCTATTACTGGACCGAAACTGAGTGCTTTAAGGCTCGCCGCTCAGCCCCACAGCCGTCCAGAGACTCAGGGGAGGTCTCCCCTGAAAGCTTGATTACCACCGATCGTTTGTTTCAAATCCTAGCCCAGTAGCTGAAAAGTAGGCGCTAAAAAGTCTTGCCAAAATCACATAGGTCGTCATGTTACAATTTAGTCAATAAAGGCCTCCTACTGTACCGAAACTGAGTGCTTTAACGCTCGCCGCTCGGCCCCACAGCCGTCCAGAGACTCGGGGAAGGACTCCCCTGAAAGCTGGATTCCCACCGATCGTTTGTTTCAAATCTTAGCCCACTAGCTCAAAACTAAGCGCTAAAATGTCTTGCCAAAGTCACATAGGTCGTCATGTTACAATTTAGTCAATAAAGGCCTACTACTGGAGCAAAACCGACTGCTTTGACGCTCGCCGATAGGCCCCACGACCTCTGAGAGGCTTGGAAGTGGCCTCCCCTGAAAGCTGGAATCCCAAGGATCGTCTGTGTGAATTCCTAGCCCGCTAGGCTGAAATTAAGCGACCTAAAGTCGTGCCGAAGTCAAATCGGTCGTCATGGTAGTCGAGCGAAACTGAGTGCTTTAACGGTCGCCGCTCGGCCCCACAGCAGTCCAGAGACTCGGGGGAGGCCTCCCCTGAAAGCTGGATTCCCACCGATCGTTTGTTTTAAATCTTAGCCCACTAGCTAAAACGTAAGCGCTAAAAAGTCCTGCCAAAATCACATAGGTCGTCATGTTACAATTTAGTCAATAAAGGCCTATTACTGGACCGAAACTGAGTGCTTTAAGGCTCGCCGCTCAGCCCCACAGCCGTCCAGAGACTCAGGGGAGGTCTCCCCTGAAAGCTTAATTACCACCGATCGTTTGCTTCAAATCCTAGCCCAGTAGCTGAAAAGTAGGCGCTAAAAAGTCTTGCCAAAATCACATAGGTCGTCATGTTACAATTTAGTCAATAAAGGCCTCCTACTGTACCGAAACTGAGTGCTTTAACGCTCGCCGCTCGGCCCCACAGCCGTCCAGAGACTCGGGGAAGGACTCCCCTGAAAGCTGGATTCCCACCGATCGTTTGTTTCAAATCTTAGCCCACTAGCTCAAAACTAAGTGCTAAAATGTCCTGCCAAAGTCACATAGGTCGTCATGTTACAATTTAGTCAATAAAGACCTACTACTGGAGAGAAACCAAGTGCTTTGACGCTCGCCGTTCGGCCCCACAGCTGTCCAGAGACTCGGGGGAGGCCTCCCCTGAAAGCTGTATTCCCACCGATCGTTTGTTTCAAATCTTAGCCCACTAGCTCAAAAGTGAGCGCTAAAAAGTCTTGCCAAAGTCACATAGGTCGTCATGTTACAATTTAGTCAATAAAGGCCTACTACTGGAGCGAAACCGAATGCTATGACGCTCGCCGTTCGGCCCCACGACCTCTGAGAGGCTTGGAAGTGGCCTCCCCTGAAAGCTGGATTCCCAAGGATTGTCTGTGTGAATTCCTAGACCGCTAGGCTGAAATTAAGCGACCTAAAGCCGTGCCGAAGTCAAATCGGTCGTCATGGTACTCGAGCGAAACTGAGTGCTTTAACGGTCGCCGCTCGGACCCACAGCAGTCCAGAGACTCGGGGGAGGACTCCCCTGAAAGCTGGATTCCCACCGATCGTTTGTTTTAAATCTTAGCCCACTAGCTGAAACGTAAGCGCTAAAAAGTCCTGCCAAAATCACA
This sequence comes from Phycodurus eques, assembly GCF_024500275.1. Lineage (NCBI taxonomy): Eukaryota > Metazoa > Chordata > Actinopteri > Syngnathiformes > Syngnathidae > Phycodurus > Phycodurus eques. The sequence goes on along the minus strand of NW_026904084.1, from coordinate 47,058 downwards.
TAGGTCGTCATGTTACAATTTAGTCAATAAAGGCCTATTACTGGACCGAAACTGAGTGCTTTAAGGCTCGCCGTTCGGCCCCACAACCTCCGAGAGGCTTGGAAGAAGCCTCCCCTGAAAGCTGGATTCCCACCGATCGTTTGTTTCAAATCCTAGCCCAGTAGCTGAAAAGTAGGCGCTAAAAAGTCCTGCCAAAATCACATAGGTCGTCATGTTACAATTTAGTCAATAAAGGCCTCCTACTGGACCGAAACTGAGTGCTTTAACGCTCGCCGCTCGGCCCCACAGCCGTCCAGAGACTTGGGGGAGGCTTCCCCTGAAAGCTGGATTCCCACCGATCGTTCGTTTCAAATCTTAGCCCACTAGCTCAAAACTAGGCGCTAAAATGTCCTGCCAAAGTCACATAGGTCGTCATGTTACAATTTAGTCAATAAAGGCCTATTACTGGACCGAAACTGAGTGCTTTAAGGCTCGCCGCTCAGCCCCACAGCCGTCCAGAGACTCAGGGGAGGTCTCCCCTGAAAGCTTGATTACCACCGATCGTTTGTTTCAAATCCTAGCCCAGTAGCTGAAAAGTAGGCGCTAAAAAGTCTTGCCAAAATCACATAGGTCGTCATGTTACAATTTAGTCAATAAAGGCCTCCTACTGTACCGAAACTGAGTGCTTTAACGCTCGCCGCTCGGCCCCACAGCCGTCCAGAGACTCGGGGAAGGACTCCCCTGAAAGCTGGATTCCCACCGATCGTTTGTTTCAAATCTTAGCCCACTAGCTCAAAACGTGAAGCGCTAAAAAGTCTTGCCAAAGTCACATAGGTCGTCATGTTACAATTTAGTCAATAAAGGCCTACTACTGGAGCGAAAACCGAGTGCTTTGAAGCTCGCCGATAGGCCCCACGACCTCTGAGAGGCTTGGAAGTTGCCTCCCCTGAAAGCTGGATTCCCAAGGATCGTCTGTGTGAATTCCTAGCCCGCTAGGCTGAAATTAAGCGACCTAAAGTCGTGCCGAAGTCAAATCGGTCGTCATGGTACTCGAGCGAAACTGAGTGCTTTAACGGTCGCCGCTCGGCCCCACAGCAGTCCAGAGACTCGGGGGAGGCCTCCCCTGAAAGCTGGATTCCCACCGATTCGTTTGTTTTAAATCTTAGCCCACTAGCTCAAACGTAAGCGCTAAAAAGTCCTGCCAAAATCACATAGGTCGTCATGTTACAATTTAGTCAATAAAGGCCTATTACTGGACCGAAACTGAGTGCTTTAAGGCTCGCCGCTCAGCCCCACAGCCGTCCAGAGACTCAGGGGAGGTCTCCCCTGAAAGCTTAATTACCACCGATCGTTTGCTTTCAAATCTTAGCCCAGCTAGCTGCAAACGTAGGCGCTAAAAAGTCCTTGCCAAAATCACATAGGTCGTCATGTTACAATTTAGTCAATAAAGGCCTCCTACTGTAGCGAAACTGAGTGCTTTAACGCTCGCCGCTCGGCCCCACAGCCGTCCAGAGACTCGGGGAAGGACTCCCCTCGAAAGCTGGATTCCCAACGATCGTTTGTTTCAAATCTTAGCCCACTAGCTCAAAAGTAAGCTGCTAAAAATGTCCTGCCAAAGTCACATAGGTCGTCATGTTACAATTTAGTCAATAAAGGACCTACTACTGGAGAGAAACCGAGTGCTTTGACGCTCGCCGTTCGGCCCACATGCCTGTCCAGAGAGCTCGGGAGAGGCCTCCCCTGAAAGCTGTATTCCCACCGATCGTTTGTTTCAAATCTTAGCCCACTAGCTCAAAAGTGAGCGCTAAAAAGTCCTTGCCAAAGTCACATAGGTCGTCATGTTACAATTTAGTCAATAAAGGCCTACTACTGGAGCGAAACCGAGTGCTTTAACGCTCGCCGTTCGGCCCCACAACCTCCGAGAGGCTTGGAAGAAGCCTCCCCTGAAAGTTGGATTCCCACCGATCGTTTGTTTCAAATCCTAGCCCAGTAGCTGAAAAGTAGGCGCTAAAAAGTCCTGCCAAAATCACATAGGTCGTCATGTTACAATTTAGTCAATAAAGGCCTCCTACTGGACGGAAACTGAGTGCTTTAACGCTCGCCGCTCGGCCCCACAGCCGTCCAGAGACTTGGGGGAGGCTTCCCCTGAAAGCTGGATTCCCACCGATCGTTTGTTTCAAATCTTAGCCCACTAGCTAAAAACTAGGCGCTAAAATGTCCTGCCAAAGTCACATAGGTCGTCATGTTACAATTTAGTCAATAAAGGCCTACTACTGGAGAGAAACCAAGTGCTTTGACGCTCGGCGTACGGCCCCACAGCTGTCCAGAGACTCGGGGGAGGCCTCCCCTGAAAGCTGTATTCCCACCGATCGTGTGTTTCAAATCTTAGCCCACTAGCTCAAACGTGAGCGCTAAAAAGTCTTGCCAAAGTCACATAGGTCGTCATGTTACAATTTAGTCAATAAAGGCCTACTACTGGAGCGAAACCGAGTGCTTTGAAGCTCGCCGATAGGCCCCACGACCTCTGAGAGGCTTGGAAGTTGCCTCCCCTGAAAGCTGGATTCCCAAGGATCGTCTGTGTGAATTCCTAGCCCGCTAGGCTGAAATTAAGCGACCTAAAGTCGTGCCGAAGTCAAATCGGTCGTCATGGTACTCGAGCGAAACTGAGTGCTTTAACGGTCGCCGCTCGGCCCCACAGCAGTCCAGAGACTCGGGGGAGGCCTCCCCTGAAAGCTGGATTCCCACCGATTATTTGTTTTAAATCTTAGCCCACTAGCTCAAACGTAAGCGCTAAAATGTCCTGCCAAAATCACATAGGTCGTCATGTTACAATTTAGTCAATAAAGGCCTATTACTGGACCGAAACTGAGTGCTTTAAGGCTCGCCGCTCAGCCCCACAGCCGTCCAGAGACTCAGGGGAGGGCTCCCCTGAAAGCTTGATTCCCACCGATCGTTTGTTTTAAATCTTAGCCCACTAACTCAAACGTAAGCGCTAAAAAGTCCTGCCAAAATCACATAGGTCGTCATGTTACAATTTAGTCAATAAAGCCCTACGACTGGAGAGAAACCGAGTGCTTTGACGCTCGCCGTTGGGCCCCACAGCCATCCAGAGACTCGGGGGAGGCCTCCCCTCAAAGCTGGAATCCCAACGATCGTGTGTTTCAAATCTGAGCCAACTAGCTCAAAAGTAAGCGCTAAAAAGTCCTGCCAAAGTCACAATGGTTGTCATGTTACAATTTAGTCAATAAAGGCCTACGACTGGAGCGAAACCGAGTGCTTTGACGCTCGCCGTTCGGCCCCATGACCTCCGAGTGGCTTGGAAGAGGCCTCCCCTGAAAGCTGGATTCCCACCGATCGTTTGTTTCAAATCTTAGCCCAGTAGCTGAAAAGTAGGCGCTAAAAATGTCCTGCCAAAGTCACATAGGTCGTCATGTTACAATTTAGTCAATAAAGGCCTACTACTGGAGAGAAAACCGAGTGCTTTGACGCTCGCCGATAGGCCCCACGACCTCTGAGAGGCTTGGAAGTGGCCTCCCCTGAAAGCTGGATTCCCAAGGATTGTCTGTGTGAATTCTTAGCCCGCTAGGCTGAAATTAAGCGACCTAAAGTCGTGCCGAAGTCAAATCGGTCGTCATGGTACTCGAGCGAAACTGAGTGCTTTAACGCTCGCCGCTCGGCCCCACAGCCGTCCAGAGACTCGGGGGAGGACTCCCCTGAAAGCTGGATTCCCACCGATCGTTTGTTTTCAAATCTTAGCACACTAGGTCAAAAGTAAGCGCTAAAACGTCCTGCCAAAGTCACATAGGTTCGTCATGTTACAATTTAGTCAATAAAGGCCTCCTACTGGAGCGAAACTGAGTGCTTTAACGCTCGCCGCTTCGGCCCCACAGCCGTCCGAGAGGACTTGGGAAGAGGCCTCCCCTGAAAGCTGGATTCCCACCGATCGTTTGTTTCAAATCTTAGCCCAGTAGCTGAAAAGTAGGCGCTAAAAGTCCTGCCAAAATCACATAGGTCGTCATGTTACAATTTAGTCAATAAAGGCCTCCTACTGGACCGAAACTGAGTGCTTTAACGCTCGCCGCTCGGCCCCACAGCCTGTCCAGAGACTCGGGGGAGGCCTCCCCTGAAAGCTGGATTCCCACCGATCGTTTGTTTCAAATCTTAGCCCACTAGCTCAAAAGTAGCGCTAAAATGTCTTGCCAAAGTCACATAGGTCGTCATGTTACAATTTAGTCAATAAAGGCCTACTACTGGAGCGAAACCGAGTGCTTTGACGCTCGCCGATAGGCCCCACGACCTCTGAGAGGCTTGGAAGTGGCCTCCCCTGAAAGCTGGATTCCCACTGATCGTTTGTTTCAAATCTTAGCCCAGTAGCTGAAAAGTAGGCGCTATAAAGTCCTGCCTAAATCACATAGGTCGTCATGTTACAATTTAGTCAATAAAGGCCTTCTACTGGAGCGAAACCGAGTGCTTTGACGCTCGCCGTTCGGCCCCACGACCTCCGAGACGCTTGGAAGAGGCCTCCCCTGAAAGCTGGATTCCCACCGATCGTTTGTTTCAAATCCTAGCCCACTAGCTCAAAACTAGGCGCTAAAATGTCCTGCCAAAGTCACATAGGTCGTCATGTTACAATTTAGTCAATAAAGGCCTACTACTGGAGAGAAACCAAGTGCTTTGACGCTCGCCGTTCGGCCCCACAGCTGTCCAGAGACTTGGGGGAGGCTTCCCCTGAAAGCTGGATTCCCACCGATCGTTTGTTTCAAATCTTAGCCCACTAGCTAAAAACTAGGCGCTAAAATGTCCTGCCAAAGTCACATAGGTCGTCATGTTACAATTTAGTCAATAAAGGCCCTACGACTGGAGAGAAACCGAGTGCTTTGACGCTCGCCGTTCGGCCCCACAGCCATCCAGAGACTCGGGGGAGGCCTCCCCTCAAAGCTGGAATCCCAACGATCGTGTGTTTCAAATCTGAGCCAACTAGCTCAAAAGTAAGCGCTAAAAAGTCCTGCCAAAGTCACAATGGTTGTCATGTTACAATTTAGTCAATAAAGGCCTACGACTGGAGCGAAACCGAGTGCTTTGACGCTCGCCGTTCGGCCCCATGACCTCCGAGAGGCTTGGAAGAGGCCTCCCCTGAAAGCGGGATTCCCACCGATCGTTTGTTTCAAATCTTAGCCCAGTAGCTGAAAAGTAGGCGCTAAAAAGTCCTGCCAAAGTCACATAGGTCGTCATGTTACAATTTAGTCAATAAAGGCCTACTACTGGAGCGAAACAGAGTGCTTTAACGCTCGCCGTTCGGCCCCACAACCTCCGAGAGGCTTGGAAGAAGCCTCCCCTGAAAGTTGGATTCCCACCGATCGTTTGTTTCAAATCCTAGCCCAGTAGCTGAAAAGTAGGCGCTAAAAAGTCCTGCCAAAATCACATAGGTCGTCATGTTACAATTTAGTCAATAAAGGCCTCCTACTGGACGGAAACTGAGTGCTTTAACGCTCGCCGCTCGGCTCCACAGCCGTCCAGAGACTTGGGGGAGGCTTCCCCTGAAAGCTGGATTCCCACCGATCGTTTGTTTCAAATCTTAGCCCACTAGCTAAAAACTAGGCGCTAAAATGTCCTGCCAAAGTCACATAGGTCGTCATGTTACAATTTAGTCAATAAAGGCCTACTACTGGAGAGAAACCAAGTGCTTTGACGCTCGGCGTACGGCCCCACAGCTGTCCAGAGACTCGGGGGAGGCCTCCCCTAAAAGCTGTATTCCCACCGATCGTTTGTTTCAAATCTTAGCCCACTAGCTCAAAAGTGAGCGCTAAAAAGTCTTGCCAAAGTCACATAGGTCGTCATGTTACAATTTAGTCAATAAAGGCCTACTACTGGAGCGAAACCGAGTGCTTTGAAGCTCGCCGATAGGCCCCACGACCTCTGAGAGGCTTGGAAGTTGCCTCCCCTGAAAGCTGGATTCCCAAGGATCGTCTGTGTGAATTCCTAGCCCGCTAGGCTGAAATTAAGCGACCTAAAGTCGTGCCGAAGTCAAATCGGTCGTCATGGTACTCGAGCGAAACTGAGTGCTTTAACGGTCGCCGCTCGGCCCCACAGCAGTCCAGAGACTCGGGGGAGGCCTCCCCTGAAAGCTGGATTCCCACCGATTGTTTGTTTTAAATCTTAGCCCACTAGCTCAAACGTAAGCGCTAAAAAGTCCTGCCAAAATCACATAGGTCGTCATGTTACAATTTAGTCAATAAAGGCCTATTACTGGACCGAAACTGAGTGCTTTAAGGCTCGCCGCTCAGCCCCACAGCCGTCCAGAGACTCAGGGGAGGTCTCCCCTGAAAGCTTGATTCCCACCGATCGTTTGTTTTAAATCTTAGCCCACTAGCTCAAACGTAAGCGCTAAAAAGTCCTGCCAAAATCACATAGGTCGTCATGTTACAATTTAGTCAATAAAGCCCTACGACTGGAGAGAAACCGAGTGCTTTGACGCTCGCCGTTGGGCCCCACAGCCATCCAGAGACTCGGGGGAGGCCTCCCCTCAAAGCTGGAATCCCAACGATCGTGTGTTTCAAATCTGAGCCAACTAGCTCAAAAGTAAGCGCTAAAAAGTCCTGCCAAAGTCACAATGGTTGTCATGTTACAATTTAGTCAATAAAGGCCTACGACTGGAGCGAAACCGAGTGCTTTGACGCTCGCCGTTCGGCCCCATGACCTCCGAGAGGCTTGGAAGAGGCCTCCCCTGAAAGCGGGATTCCCACCGATCGTTTGTTTCAAATCTTAGCCCAGTAGCTGAAAAGTAGGCGCTAAAAAGTCCTGCCAAAGTCACATAGGTCGTCATGTTACAATTTAGTCAATAAAGGCCTACTACTGGAGCGAAACCGAGTGCTTTAACGCTCGCCGTTCGGCCCCACAACCTCCGAGAGGCTTGGAAGAAGCCTCCCCTGAAAGTTGGATTCCCACCGATCGTTTGTTTCAAATCCTAGCCCAGTAGCTGAAAAGTAGGCGCTAAAAAGTCCTGCCAAAATCACATAGGTCGTCATGTTACAATTTAGTCAATAAAGGCCTCCTACTGGACGGAAACTGAGTGCTTTAACGCTCGCCGCTCGGCCCCACAGCCGTCCAGAGACTTGGGGGAGGCTTCCCCTGAAAGCTGGATTCCCACCGATCGTTTGTTTCAAATCTTAGCCCACTAGCTAAAAACTAGGCGCTAAAATGTCCTGCCAAAGTCACATAGGTCGTCATGTTACAATTTAGTCAATAAAGGCCTACTACTGGAGAGAAACCAAGTGCTTTGACGCTCGGCGTACGGCCCCACAGCTGTCCAGAGACTCGGGGGAGGCCTCCCCTGAAAGCTGTATTCCCACCGATCGTGTGTTTCAAATCTTAGCCCACTAGCTCAAAAGTGAGCGCTAAAAAGTCTTGCCAAAGTCACATAGGTCGTCATGTTACAATTTAGTCAATAAAGGCCTACTACTGGAGCGAAACCGAGTGCTTTGAAGCTCGCCGATAGGCCCCACGACCTCTGAGAGGCTTGGAAGTTGCCTCCCCTGAAAGCTGGATTCCCAAGGATCGTCTGTGTGAATTCCTAGCCCGCTAGGCTGAAATTAAGCGACCTAAAGTCGTGCCGAAGTCAAATCGGTCGTCATGGTACTCGAGCGAAACTGAGTGCTTTAACGGTCGCCGCTCGGCCCCACAGCAGTCCAGAGACTCGGGGGAGGCCTCCCCTGAAAGCTGGATTCCCACCGATTAGTTTGTTTTAAATCTTAGCCCACTAGCTCAAACGTAAGCGCTAAAAAGTCCTGCCAAAATCACATAGGTCGTCATGTTACAATTTAGTCAATAAAGGCCTATTACTGGACCGAAACTGAGTGCTTTAAGGCTCGCCGCTCAGCCCCACAGCCGTCCAGAGACTCAGGGGAGGTCTCCCCTGAAAGCTTGATTCCCACCGATCGTTTGTTTTAAATCTTAGCCCACTAGCTCAAACGTAAGCGCTAAAAAGTCCTGCCAAAATCACATAGGTCGTCATGTTACAATTTAGTCAATAAAGCCCTACGACTGGAGAGAAACCGAGTGCTTTGACGCTCGCCGTTGGGCCCCACAGCCATCCAGAGACTCGGGGGAGGCCTCCCCTCAAAGCTGGAATCCCAACGATCGTGTGTTTCAAATCTGAGCCAACTAGCTCAAAAGTAAGCGCTAAAAAGTCCTGCCAAAGTCACAATGGTTGTCATGTTACAATTTAGTCAATAAAGGCCTACGACTGGAGCGAAACCGAGTGCTTTGACGCTCGCCGTTCGGCCCCATGACCTCCGAGTGGCTTGGAAGAGGCCTCCCCTGAAAGCTGGATTACCACCGATCGTTTGTTTCAAATCTTAGCCCAGTAGCTGAAAAGTAGGCGCTAAAAAGTCCTGCCAAAGTCACATAGGTCGTCATGTTACAATTTAGTCATTAAAGGCCTACGACTGGAGCGAAACCGAGTGCTTCGACGCTCGCCGTTCTGCCCCACAAGCTCCGAGAGGCTTGGAAGAGGCCTCCCTCGAAAGCTGGATTCCCAAGGCTTGTCTGTGTGAATTCCTAGCCCGCTAGGCTGAAATTAAGCAACCTAAAGTCGTGCCGAAGTCAAATCGGTTGTCATGGTACTCGAGCGAAACTGAGTGCTTTAACGCTCGCCGTTCGGCCCCACAACCTCCGAGAGGCTTGGAAGAAGCCTCCCCTGAAAGCTGTATTCCCACCGATCGTTTGTTTCAAATCTTCGCCCAGTAACTGAAAAGTAGGCGCTAAAAAGTCCTGCCAAAATCACATAGGTCGTCATGTTACAATTTAGTCAATAAAGGCCTCCTACTGGACCGAAACTGAGTGCTTTAACGCTCGCCGCTCGGCCCCACAGCCGTCCAGACACTCGGGAGAGGCCTCCCCTGAAAGCTGGATTCCCACCGATCGTTTGTTTCAAATCTTAGCCCACTAGGTCAAAAGTAGGCGCTAAAATTTCTTACCAAAGTCACATTGGTCGTCATGTTACAATTTAGTCAATAAAGGCCTACTACTGTCGAGAAACCGAATGCTATGACGCTCGCCGTTCGGCCCCACGACCTCTGAGAGGCTTGGAAGTGGCCTCCCCTGAAAGCTGGATTCCCAAGGATTGTCTGTGTGAATTCCTAGCCCGCTAGGCTGAAATTAAGCGACCTAAAGCCGTGCCGAAGTCAAATCGGTCGTCATGGTACTCGAGCGAAACTGAGTGCTTTAACGGTCGCCGCTCGGACCCACAGCAGTCCAGAGACTCGGGGGAGGACTTCCCTGAAAGCTGGATTCCCACCGATCGTTTGTTTTAAGTCTTAGCCCACTAGCTGAAACATAAGCGCTAAAAAGTCCTGCCAAAATCACATAGGTTGTCATGTTACAATTTAGTCAATAAAGGCCTATTACTGGACCGAAACTGAGTGCTTTAAGGCTCGCCGTTCGGCCCCACAACCTCCGAGAGGCTTGGAAGAAGCCTCCCCTGAAAGCTGGATTCCCACCGATCGTTTGTTTCAAATCCTAGCCCAGTAGCTGAAAAGTAGGCGCTAAAATGTCCTGCCAAAGTCACATAGGTCGTCATGTTACAATTTAGTCAGTAAAGGCCTACTACTGGAGAGAAACCAAGTGCTTTGACGCTCGGCGTTCGGCCCCACAGCTGTCCAGAGACTCGGAGGAGGCCTCCCCTGAAAGCTGTATTCCCACCGATCGTTTTTTTCAAATCTTAGCCCACTAGCTCAAAAGTGAGCGCTAAAAAGTCTTGCCAAAGTCACATAGGTCGTCATGTTACAATTTAGTCAATAAAGGCCTACTACTGGAGCGAAACCGAGTGCTTTGACGCTCGCCGATAGGCCCCACGACCTCTGAGAGGCTTGGAAGTGGCCTCCCCTGAAAGCTGGAATCCCAAGGATCGTCTGTGTGAATTCCTAGCCCGCTAGGCTGAAATTAAGCGACCTAAAGTCGTGCCGAAGTCAAATCGGTCGTCATGGTACTCGAGCGAAACTGAGTGCTTTAACGCTCGCCGCTCGGCCCCACAGCCGTCCAGAGACTCGGGGGAGGACTCCCCTGAAAGCTGGATTCCCACCGATCGTTTGTTTCAAATCTTAGCACACTAGGTCAAAAGTAAGCGCTAAAACGTCCTGCCACAGTCACATAGGTTGTCATGTTACAATTTAGTCAATAAAGGCCTCCTACTGGAGCGAAACCGAGTGCTTTGACGCTCGCCGTTCGGCCCCACGACCTCCGAGAGGCTTGGAAGAGGCCTCCCCTGAAAGCTGGATTCCCACCGATCGTTTCTTTCAAATCTTAGCCCAGTAGCTGAAAGGTATGCGCTAAAAAGTCCTGCCAAAATCACATAAGTCGTCAGGTTACAATTTAGTCAATAAAGTCCGCCGACTGGACCGAAACTGAGTGCTTTAACGCTCGCCGCTCGGCCCCACAGCCGTCCAGACACTCGGGGGAGGCCTCCCCTGAAAGCTGGATTCCCACCGATCGTTTGTTTCAAATCTTAGCCCACTAGCTCAAAAGTAGGCGCTAAAATGTCTTACCAAAGTCACATTGGTCGTCATGCTACAATTTAGTCAATAAAGGCCTAATACTGTCGAGAAACCGAATGCTATGACGCTCGCCGTTCGGGCCCACGACCTCCGAGAGGCTTGGAAGAGGCCTCCCCTGAAAGCTGGATTCCCACTGATCGTTTGTTTCAAATCTTAGCCCAGTAGCTGAAAAGTAGGCGCTAAAAAGTCCTGCCTAAATCACATAGGTCGTCATGTTACAATTTAGTCAATAAAGGCCTTCTACTGGAGCGAAACCGAGTGCTTTGACGCTCGCCGTTCGGCCCCACGACCTCCGAGACGCTTGGAAGAGGCCTCCCCTGAAAGCTGGATTCCCACCGATCGTTTGTTTCAAATCCTAGCCCACTAGCTCAAAACTAGGCGCTAAAATGTCCTGCCAAAGTCACATAGGTCGTCATGTTACAATTTAGTCAATAAAGGCCTACTACTGGAGAGAAACCAAGTGCTTTGACGCTCGCCGTTCGGCCCCACAGCTGTCCAGAGACTCGGGGGAGGCCTCCCCTGAAAGCTGTATTCCCACCGATCGTTTGTTTCAAATCTTACCCCACTAGCTCAAAAGTGAGCGCTAAAAAGTCTTGCCAAAGTCACATAGGTCGTCATGTTACAATTTAGTCAATAAAGGCCTACTACTGGAGCGAAACCGAGTGCTTTAACGCTCGCCGTTTGGCCCCACAACCTCCGAGAGGCTTGGAAGAAGCCTCCCCTGAAAGCTGGATTCCCACCGATCGTTTGTTTCAAATCCCAGCCCAGTAGCTGAAAAGTAGGCGCTAAAAAGTCCTGCCAAAATCACATAGGTCGTCATGTTACAATTTAGTCAATAAAGGCCCACTAATGGAGCGAAAACGAGTGCTTTGACGCTCGCCGTTCGGCCCCACAGCTGTCCAGAGACTCGGGGGAGGCCTCCCCTGAAAGCTGGATTCCCACCGATCGTTTGTTTCAAATCTTAGCCGACTAGCTCAAAGGTAAGCGCTAAAAGGTCTTGCCAAAGTCACATAGGTCGTCATGTTACAATTTAGTCATTAAAGGCCTACGACTGGAGCGAAACCGAGTGCTTCGACGCTCGCCGTTCTGCCCCACAAGCTCCGAGAGGCTTGGAAGAGGCCTCCCTCGAAAGCTGGATTCCCAAGGCTTGTCTGTGTGAATTCCTAGCCCGCTAGGCTGAAATTAAGCAACCTAAAGTCGTGCCGAAGTCAAATCGGTTGTCATGGTACTCGAGCGAAACTGAGTGCTTTAACGCTCGCCGTTCGGCCCCACAACCTCCGAGAGGCTTGGAAGAAGCCTCCCCTGAAAGCTGTATTCCCACCGATCGTTTGTTTCAAATCTTCGCCCAGTAACTGAAAAGTAGGCGCTAAAAAGTCCTGCCAAAATCACATAGGTCGTCATGTTACAATTTAGTCAATAAAGGCCTCCTACTGGACCGAAACTGAGTGCTTTAACGCTCGCCGCTCGGCCCCACAGCCGTCCAGACACTCGGGAGAGGCCTCCCCTGAAAGCTGGATTCCCACCGATCGTTTGTTTCAAATCTTAGCCCACTAGGTCAAAAGTAGGCGCTAAAATTTCTTACCAAAGTCACATTGGTCGTCATGTTACAATTTAGTCAATAAAGGCCTACTACTGTCGAGAAACCGAATGCTATGACGCTCGCCGTTCGGCCCCACGACCTCTGAGAGGCTTGGAAGTGGCCTCCCCTGAAAGCTGGATTCCCAAGGATTGTCTGTGTGAATTCCTAGCCCGCTAGGCTGAAATTAAGCGACCTAAAGCCGTGCCGAAGTCAAATCGGTCGTCATGGTACTCGAGCGAAACTGAGTGCTTTAACGGTCGCCGCTCGGACCCACAGCAGTCCAGAGACTCGGGGGAGGACTTCCCTGAAAGCTGGATTCCCACCGATCGTTTGTTTTAAGTCTTAGCCCACTAGCTGAAACATAAGCGCTAAAAAGTCCTGCCAAAATCACATAGGTCGTCATGTTACAATTTAGTCAATAAAGGCCTATTACTGGACCGAAACTGAGTGCTTTAAGGCTCGCCGTTCGGCCCCACAACCTCCGAGAGGCTTGGAAGAAGCCTCCCCTGAAAGCTGGATTCCCACCGATCGTTTGTTTCAAATCCTAGCCCAGTAGCTGAAAAGTAGGCGCTAAAATGTCCTGCCAAAGTCACATAGGTCGTCATGTTACAATTTAGTCAGTAAAGGCCTACTACTGGAGAGAAACCAAGTGCTTTGACGCTCGGCGTTCGGCCCCACAGCTGTCCAGAGACTCGGAGGAGGCCTCCCCTGAAAGCTGTATTCCCACCGATCGTTTTTTTCAAATCTTAGCCCACTAGCTCAAAAGTGAGCGCTAAAAAGTCTTGCCAAAGTCACATAGGTCGTCATGTTACAATTTAGTCAATAAAGGCCTACTACTGGAGCGAAACCGAGTGCTTTGACGCTCGCCGATAGGCCCCACGACCTCTGAGAGGCTTGGAAGTGGCCTCCCCTGAAAGCTGGAATCCCAAGGATCGTCTGTGTGAATTCCTAGCCCGCTAGGCTGAAATTAAGCGACCTAAAGTCGTGCCGAAGTCAAATCGGTCGTCATGGTACTCGAGCGAAACTGAGTGCTTTAACGGTCGCCGCTCGGCCCCACAGCGGTCCAGAGACTCGGGGGAGGCCTCCCCTGAAAGCTGGATTCCCACCGATCGTTTGTTTTAAATCTTAGCCCACTAGCTCAAACGTAAGCGCTAAAAAGTCCTGCCAAAATCACATAGGTCGTCATGTTACAATTTAGTCAATAAAGGCCACCTACTGTACCGAAACTGAGTGCTTTAACGCTCGCCGCTCGGCCCCACAGCCGTCCAGAGACTCGGGGAGGACTCCCCTGAAAGCTGGATTCCCACCGATCGTTTGTTTCAAATCTTAGCCCACTAGCTCAAAACTAGGTGCTAAAATGTCCTGCCAAAGTCACATAGGTCGTCATGTTACAATTTAGTCAATAAAGGCCTACTACTGGAGAGAAACCAAGTGCTTTGACGCTCGCCGTTCGGCCCCACAGCTGTCCAGAGACTCGGGGGAGGCCTCCCCTGAAAGCTGTATTCCCACCGATCGTTTGTTTCAAATCTTAGCCCACTAGCTCAAAAGTGAGCGCTAAAAATGTCTTGCCAAAGTCACATAGGTCGTCATGTTACAATTTAGTAAATAAAGGCCTACTACTGGAGCGAAACCGAGTGCTTTAACGCTCGCCGTTCGGCCCCACAACCTCCGAGAGGCTTGGAAGAAGCCTCCCCTGAAAGTTGGATTCCCACCGATCGTTTGTTTCAAATCCTAGCCCAGTAGCTGAAAAGTAGGCGCTAAAAAGTCCTGCCAAAATCACATAGGTCGTCATGTTACAATTTAGTCAATAAAGGCCTCCTACTGGACGGAAACTGAGTGCTTTAACGCTCGCCGCTCGGCCCCACAGCCGTCCAGAGACTTGGGGGAGGCTTCCCCTGAAAGCTGGATTCCCACCGATCGTTTGTTTCAAATCTTAGCCCACTAGCTAAAAACTAGGCGCTAAAATGTCCTGCCAAAGTCACATAGGTCGTCATGTTACAATTTAGTCAATAAAGGCCTACTACTGGAGAGAAACCAAGTGCTTTGACGCTCGCCGTTCGGCCCCACAACCTCCGAGAGGCTTGGAAGAAGCCTCCCCTGAAAGCTGTATTCCCACCGATCGTTTGTTTCAAATCTTCGCCCAGTAACTGAAAAGTAGGCGCTAAAAAGTCCTGCCAAAATCACATAGGTCGTCATGTTACAATTTAGTCAATAAAGGCCTCCTACTGGACCGAAACTGAGTGCTTTAACGCTCGCCGCTCGGCCCCACAGCCGTCCAGACACTCGGGAGAGGCCTCCCCTGAAAGCTGGATTCCCACCGATCGTTTGTTTCAAATCTTAGCCCACTAGGTCAAAAGTAGGCGCTAAAATTTCTTACCAAAGTCACATTGGTCGTCATGTTACAATTTAGTCAATAAAGGCCTACTACTGTCGAGAAACCGAATGCTATGACGCTCGCCGTTCGGCCCCACGACCTCTGAGAGGCTTGGAAGTGGCCTCCCCTGAAAGCTGGATTCCCAAGGATTGTCTGTGTGAATTCCTAGCCCGCTAGGCTGAAATTAAGCGACCTAAAGCCGTGCCGAAGTCAAATCGGTCGTCATGGTACTCGAGCGAAACTGAGTGCTTTAACGGTCGCCGCTCGGACCCACAGCAGTCCAGAGACTCGGGGGAGGACTTCCCTGAAAGCTGGATTCCCACCGATCGTTTGTTTTAAGTCTTAGCCCACTAGCTGAAACATAAGCGCTAAAAAGTCCTGCCAAAATCACATAGGTCGTCATGTTACAATTTAGTCAATAAAGGCCTATTACTGGACCGAAACTGAGTGCTTTAAGGCTCGCCGTTCGGCCCCACAACCTCCGAGAGGCTTGGAAGAAGCCTCCCCTGAAAGCTGGATTCCCACCGATCGTTTGTTTCAAATCCTAGCCCAGTAGCTGAAAAGTAGGCGCTAAAATGTCCTGCCAAAGTCACATAGGTCGTCATGTTACAATTTAGTCAGTAAAGGCCTACTACTGGAGAGAAACCAAGTGCTTTGACGCTCGGCGTTCGGCCCCACAGCTGTCCAGAGACTCGGAGGAGGCCTCCCCTGAAAGCTGTATTCCCACCGATCGTTTTTTTCAAATCTTAGCCCACTAGCTCAAAAGTGAGCGCTAAAAAGTCTTGCCAAAGTCACATAGGTCGTCATGTTACAATTTAGTCAATAAAGGCCTACTACTGGAGCGAAACCGAGTGCTTTGACGCTCGCCGATAGGCCCCACGACCTCTGAGAGGCTTGGAAGTGGCCTCCCCTGAAAGCTGGAATCCCAAGGATCGTCTGTGTGAATTCCTAGCCCGCTAGGCTGAAATTAAGCGACCTAAAGTCGTGCCGAAGTCAAATCGGTCGTCATGGTACTCGAGCGAAACTGAGTGCTTTAACGGTCGCCGCTCGGCCCCACAGCGGTCCAGAGACTCGGGGGAGGCCTCCCCTGAAAGCTGGATTCCCACCGATCGTTTGTTTTAAATCTTAGCCCACTAGCTCAAACGTAAGCGCTAAAAAGTCCTGCCAAAATCACATAGGTCGTCATGTTACAATTTAGTCAATAAAGGCCACCTACTGTACCGAAACTGAGTGCTTTAACGCTCGCCGCTCGGCCCCACAGCCGTCCAGAGACTCGGGGGAGGACTCCCCTGAAAGCTGGATTCCCACCGATCGTTTGTTTCAAATCTTAGCCCACTAGCTCAAAACTAGGTGCTAAAATGTCCTGCCAAAGTCACATAGGTCGTCATGTTACAATTTAGTCAATAAAGGCCTACTACTGGAGAGAAACCAAGTGCTTTGACGCTCGCCGTTCGGCCCCACAGCTGTCCAGAGACTCGGGGGAGGCCTCCCCTGAAAGCTGTATTCCCACCGATCGTTTGTTTCAAATCTTAGCCCACTAGCTCAAAAGTGAGCGCTAAAATGTCTTGCCAAAGTCACATAGGTCGTCATGTTACAATTTAGTCAATAAAGGCCTACTACTGGAGCGAAACCGAGTGCTTTAACGCTCGCCGTTCGGCCCCACAACCTCCGAGAGGCTTGGAAGAAGCCTCCCCTGAAAGTTGGATTCCCACCGATCGTTTGTTTCAAATCCTAGCCCAGTAGCTGAAAAGTAGGCGCTAAAAAGTCCTGCCAAAATCACATAGGTCGTCATGTTACAATTTAGTCAATAAAGGCCTCCTACTGGACGGAAACTGAGTGCTTTAACGCTCGCCGCTCGGCCCCACAGCCGTCCAGAGACTTGGGGGAGGCTTCCCCTGAAAGCTGGATTCCCACCGATCGTTTGTTTCAAATCTTAGCCCACTAGCTAAAAACTAGGCGCTAAAATGTCCTGCCAAAGTCACATAGGTCGTCATGTTACAATTTAGTCAATAAAGGCCTACTACTGGAGAGAAACCAAGTGCTTTGACGCTCGGCGTACGGCCCCACAGCTGTCCAGAGACTCGGGGGAGGCCTCCCCTGAAAGCTGTATTCCCACCGATCGTTTGTTTCAAATCTTAGCCCACTAGCTCAAAAGTGAGCGCTAAAAAGTCTTGCCAAAGTCACATAGGTCGTCATGTTACAATTTAGTCAATAAAGGCCTACTACTGGAGCGAAACCGAGTGCTTTGAAGCTCACCGATAGGCCCCACGACCTCTGAGAGGCTTGGAAGTTGCCTCCCCTGAAAGCTGGATTCCCAAGGATCGTCTGTGTGAATTCCTAGCCCGCTAGGCTGAAATTAAGCGACCTAAAGTCGTGCCGAAGTCAAATCGGTCGTCATGGTACTCGAGCGAAACTGAGTGCTTTAACGGTCGCCGCTCGGCCCCACAGCAGTCCAGAGACTCGGGGGAGGCCTCCCCTGAAAGCTGGATTCCCACCGATCGTTTGTTTTAAATCTTAGCCCACTAGCTCAAACGTAAGCGCTAAAAAGTCCTGCCAAAATCACATAGGTCGTCATGTTACAATTTAGTCAATAAAGGCCTATTACTGGACCGAAACTGAGTGCTTTAAGGCTCGCCGCTCAGCCCCACAGCCGTCCAGAGACTCAGGGGAGGTCTCCCCTGAAAGCTTGATTCCCACCGATCGTTTGTTTTAAATCTTAGCCCACTAGCTCAAACGTAAGCGCTAAAAAGTCCTGCCAAAATCACATAGGTCGTCATGTTACAATTTAGTCAATAAAGCCCTACGACTGGAGAGAAACCGAGTGCTTTGACGCTCGCCGTTCGGCCCCACAGCCATCCAGAGACTCGGGGGAGGCCTCCCCTGAAAGCTGGAATCCCAACGATCGTGTGTTTCAAATCTGAGCCAACTAGCTCAAAAGTAAGCGCTAAAAAGTCCTGCCAAAGTCACAATGGTTGTCATGTTACAATTTAGTCAATAAAGGCCTACGACTGGAGCGAAACCGAGTGCTTTGACGCTCGCCGTTCGGCCCCATGACCTCCGAGAGGCTTGGAAGAGGCCTCCCCTGAAAGCTGGATTCCCACCGATCGTTTGTTTCAAATCTTAGCCCACTAGCTCAAAACTAGGCGCTAAAATGTCCTGCCAAAGTCACATAGGTCGTCATGTTACAATTTAGTCAATAAAGGCCTACTACTGGAGAGAAACCAAGTGCTTTGACGCTCGCCGTTCGGCCCCACAGCTGTCCAGAGACTCGGGGGAGGCCTCCCCTGAAAGCTGTATTCCCACCGATCGTTTGTTTCAAATCTTAGCCCACTAGCTCAAAAGTGAGCGCTAAAAAGTCTTGCCAAAGTTACATAGGTCGTCATGTTACAATTTAGTCAATAAAGGCCTACTACTGGAGCAAAACCGAGTGCTTTAACGCTCGCCGTTCGGCCCCACAACCTCCGAGAGGCTTGGAAGAAGCCTCCCCTGAAAGTTGGATTCCCACCGATCGTTTGTTTCAAATCCTAGCCCAGTAGCTGAAAAGTAGGCGCTAAAAAGTCCTGCCAAAATCACATAGGTCGTCATGTTACAATTTAGTCAATAAAGGCCTCCTACTGGACGGAAACTGAGTGCTTTAACGCTCGCCGCTCGGCCCCACAGCCGTCCAGAGACTTGGGGGAGGCTTCCCCTGAAAGCTGGATTCCCACCGATCGTTTGTTTCAAATCTTAGCCCACTAGCTAAAAACTAGGCGCTAAAATGTCCTGCCAAAGTCACATAGGTCGTCATGTTACAATTTAGTCAATAAAGGCCTACTACTGGAGAGAAACCAAGTGCTTTGACGCTCGGCGTACGGCCCCACAGCTGTCCAGAGACTCGGAGGAGGCCTCCCCTGAAAGCTGTATTCCCACCGATCGTTTGTTTCAAATCTTAGCCCACTAGCTCAAAAGTGAGCGCTAAAAAGTCTTGCCAAAGTCACATAGGTCGTCATGTTACAATTTAGTCAATAAAGGCCTACTACTGGAGCGAAACCGAGTGCTTTAAAGCTCGCCGATAGGCCCCACGACCTCTGAGAGGCTTGGAAGTTGCCTCCCCTGAAAGCTGGATTCCCAAGGATCGTCTGTGTGAATTCCTAGCCCGCTAGGCTGAAATTAAGCGACCTAAAGTCGTGCTGAAGTCAAATCGGTCGTCATGGTACTCGAGCGAAACTGAGTGCTTTAACGGTCGCCGCTCGGCCCCACAGCAGTCCAGAGACTCGGGGGAGGCCTCCCCTGAAAGCTGGATTCCCACCGATCGTTTGTTTTAAATCTTAGCCCACTAGCTCAAACGTAAGCGCTAAAAAGTCCTGCCAAAATCACATAGGTCGTCATGTTACAATTTAGTCAATAAAGGCCTATTACTGGACCGAAACTGAGTGCTTTATGGCTCGCCGCTCAGCCCCACAGCCGTCCAGAGACTCAGGGGAGGTCTCCCCTGAAAGCTTGATTCCCACCGATCGTTTGTTTTAAATCTTAGCCCACTAGCTCAAACGTAAGCGCTAAAAAGTCCTGCCAAAATCACATAGGTCGTCATGTTACAATTTAGTCAATAAAGCCCTACGACTGGAGAGAAACCGAGTGCTTTGACGCTCGCCGTTCGGCCCCACAGCCATCCAGAGACTCGGGGGAGGCCTCCCCTGAAAGCTGGAATCCCAACGATCGTGTGTTTCAAATCTGAGCCAACTAGCTCAAAAGTAAGCACTAAAAAGTCCTGCCAAAGTCACAATGGTTGTCATGTTACAATTTAGTCAATAAAGGCCTACTACTGGAGCGAAACCGAGTGCTTTGACGCTCGCCGTTCGGCCCCATGACCTCCGAGAGGCTTGGAAGAGGCCTCCCCTGAAAGCTGGATTCCCACCGATCGTTTGTTTCAAATCTTAGCCCAGTAGCTGAAAAGTAGGCGCTAAAAAGTCCTGCCAAAATCACATAGGTCGTCATGTTACAATTTAGTCAATAAAGGCCTCCTACTGGACCGAAACTGAGTGCTTTAATGCTCGCCGCTCGGCCCCACAGCCGTCCAGAGACTCAAGGGACGCGTCCCCTGAAAGCTGGATTCCCACCGATCGTTTGTTTAAAATCTTAGCCCAGTAGCTGAAAAGTAGGCGCTAAGAAGTCCTGCCAAAATCACATAGGTCGTCATGTTACAATTTAGCCAATAAAGGCCTCCTACTGGACCGAAACTGAGTGCTTTAACGCTCGTCGCTCGGCCCCACAGCTGTCCAGAGACTCGGGGGAGGACTCCCCTGAAAGCTGGATTCCCACCGATCGTTTGTGTCAAATCTTAGCGCACTAGGTGAAAAGTAAGCGCTAAAAAGTCCTGCCAAAGTCACATAGGTTGTCATGTTACAATTTAGTCAATAAAGGCCTCCTACTGGACCGAAACTGAGTGCTTTAATGCTCGCCGCTCGGCCCCACAGCCGTCCAGAGACTCAAGGGAGGCGTCCCCTGAAAGCTGGATTCCCACCGATCGTTTGTTTTAAATCTTAGCCCACTAGCTCAAAAGTAAGCACTAAAAAGTCCTGCCAAAGTCACAATGGTTGTCATGTTACAATTTAGTCAATAAAGGCCTACTACTGGAGCGAAACCGAGTGCTTTGACGCTCGCCGTTCGGCCCCATGACCTCCGAGAGGCTTGGAAGAGGCCTCCCCTGAAAGCTGGATTCCCACCGATCGTTTGTTTCAAATCTTAGCCCAGTAGCTGAAAAGTAGGCGCTAAAAAGTCCTGCCAAAATCACATAGGTCGTCATGTTACAATTTAGTCAATAAAGGCCTCCTACTGGACCGAAACTGAGTGCTTTAATGCTCGCCGCTCGGCCCCACAGCCGTCCAGAGACTCAAGGGACGCGTCCCCTGAAAGCTGGATTCCCACCGATCGTTTGTTTAAAATCTTAGCCCAGTAGCTGAAAAGTAGGCGCTAAGAAGTCCTGCCAAAATCACATAGGTCGTCATGTTACAATTTAGCCAATAAAGGCCTCCTACTGGACCGAAACTGAGTGCTTTAACGCTCGCCGCTCGGCCCCACAGCTGTCCAGAGACTCGGGGGAGGACTCCCCTGAAAGCTGGATTCCCACCGATCGTTTGTGTCAAATCTTAGCGCACTAGGTGAAAAGTAAGCGCTAAAAAGTCCTGCCAAAGTCAC
Organism: Phycodurus eques; assembly: GCF_024500275.1. Classification (NCBI taxonomy): domain Eukaryota; kingdom Metazoa; phylum Chordata; class Actinopteri; order Syngnathiformes; family Syngnathidae; genus Phycodurus; species Phycodurus eques. The sequence continues at coordinate 26,402 of NW_026904084.1, read as the reverse complement.
ATAGGTTGTCATGTTACAATTTAGTCAATAAAGGCCTCCTACTGGACCGAAACTGAGTGCTTTAATGCTCGCCGCTCGGCCCCACAGCCGTCCAGAGACTCAAGGGAGGCGTCCCCTGAAAGCTGGATTCCCACCGATCGTTTGTTTTAAATCTTAGCCCACTAGCTCAAAAGTAGGCGCTAAAAAGTCATGCCAAAGTCACATAGGTCGTCATGTTACAATTTAGTCAATAAAGGCCCACTACTGGAGCGAAAACGAGTGCTTTGACGCTCGCCGTTCGGCCCCACAGCTGTCCAGAGACTCGCGGGAGGCCTCCCCTGAAAGCTGGATTCCCACCGATCGTTTGTTTCAAATCTTAGCGCACTAGGTGAAAAGTAAGCGCTAAAAAGTCCTGCCAAAGTCACATAGGTTGTCATGTTACAATTTAGTCAATAAAGGCCTACTACTGGAGCGAAACCGAGTGCTTTGACGCTCGCCGTTCAGGCCCACGACCTCCGAGAGGCTTGGAAGAGGCCTCCCCTGAAAGCTGGATTCCCACCGATCGTTTCTTTCAAATCTTAGCCTAGTAGCTGAAAAGTAGGCGCTAAAAAGTCCTGCCAAAATCACATAGGTCGTCATGTTACAATTTAGTCAATAAAGTCCGCCTACTGGACCGAAACTGAGTGCTTTAACGCTTGCCGCTCGGCCCCACAGCCGTCCAGACACTCGGGGGAGGCCTCTCCTGAAAGCTGGATTCCCACCGATCGTTTGTTTCAAATCTTAGCCCACTAGCTAAAAAGTAGCCGCTAAAAAGTCTTACCAAAGTCACATAGGTCGTCATGTTACAATTTAGTCAATAAAGGCCTACTACTGTAGAGATACCGAATGCTATGACGCTCGCCGTTCGGCCCCACGACCTCCGAGAGGCTTGGAAGAGGCATCCCCTGAAAGCTGGATTCCCAAGGATTGTCTGTGTGAATTCCTAGCCCGCTAGGCTGAAATTAAGCGACCTAAAGTCATGCCGAAGTCAAATCGGTCGTCATGATAACGAGCGAAACTGAGTGCTTTAAAGCTCGCCGCTCGGTCCCACAGCCGTCCAGAGACTCGGGGGAGGACTCCCCTGAAAGCGGTATTCCCACCGATCGTTAGTTTCAAATCTTAGCCCACTAGCTAAAAAGTAGCCGCTAAAAAGTCTTACCAAAGTCACATAGGTCGTCATGTTACAATTTAGTCAATAAAGGCCTACTACTGTAGAGAAACCGAATGCTATGACGCTCGCCGTTCGGCCCCACGACCTCCGAGAGGCTTGGAAGAGGCATCCCCTGAAAGCTGGATTCCCAAGGATTGTCTGTCTGAATTCCTAGCCCGCTAGGCTGAAATTAAGCGACCTAAAGTCATGCCGAAGTCAAATCGGTCGTCATGATAACGAGCGAAACTGAGTGCTTTAAAGCTCGCCGCTCGGTCCCACAGCCGTCCAGAGACTCGGGGGAGGACTCCCCTGAAAGCGGTATTCCCACCGATCGTTAGTTTCAAATCTTAGCGCACTAGGTAAAAAGTAAGCGCTAAAAAGTCCTGCCAAAGTCACATAGGATGTCATGTTAAAATTTAGTCAATAAAGGCCTACTACTGGAGCGAAACAGAGTGCTTTGATGCTCGCCGTTTGGGCCCACAACCTCCAAGAGGCTTGGAAGAGGCCTCCCCAGAAAGCTGGATTCCCACCGATCGTTTCTTTCAAATCTTAGCCCAGTAGCTGAAAAGTAGGCGCTAAAAAGTCCTGCCAAAATCACATAGGTCGTCATGTTACAATTTAGTCAATTAAGGCCTATTACTGGACCAAAACTGAGTGCTTTAACGCTCGCCGCTCGGCCCCACAGCCGTCCAGAGACTCGGGGGTAGCCTCCCCTGAAAGCTGGATTCCCACCGATCGTTTGTTTCAAATCTTAGCCCAGTAGCTAAAAGGTAAGCGCTAAAAGGTCTTGCCAAAGTCACATAGGTCGTCATGTTACAATTTAGTCATTAAAGGCCTACGACTGGAGCGAAACCGAGTGCTTCGACGCTCGCCGTTCGGCCCCACAACCTCCGAGAGGCTTGGAAGGGGCCTCCCTTGAAAGCTGGATTCCCAAGGCTTGTCTGTGTGAATTCCTAGCCCGCTAGGCTGAAATTATGCGACCTAAAGTCGTGCCGAAGTCAAATCGGTTGTCATGGTACTCAAGCGAAACTGCGTGCTTTAACGGTCGCCGCTCGGCCCCACAGCAGTCCAGAGACACGGGGTAGGCCTCACCTGAAAGCTGGATTCCCACCGATTGTTTGTTTCAAATCTTCGCCCAGTAACTGAAAAGTAGGCGCTAAAAAGTCCTGCCAAAATCACATAGGTCGTCATGTTACAATTTAGTCAATAAAGGCCTCCTACTGGACCGAAACTGAGTGCTTTAACGCTCGCCGCTCGGCCCCACAGCAGTCCAGAGACACGGGGTAGGCCTCCCCTGAAAGCTGGATTCCCACCGATCGTTTGTTTCAAATCTTAGCACACTAGCTGAAAAGTAGGCGCTAAAAAGTCCTGCCAAAATCACATAGGTCGTCAGGTTACAATTTAGTCAATAAAGTCCGCCGACTGGACCGAAACTGAGTGCTTTAACGCTCGCCGCACGGCCCCACAGCCGTCCAGACACTCGGGGGTGGCCTCCCCTGAAAGCTGGATTCCCACCGATCGTTTGTTTCAAATCTTAGCCCACTAGCTTAAAAGTAGGCGCTAAAAAGTCTTACCAAAGTCACATTGGTCGTCATGTTACAATTTAGTCAATAAAGGCCTACTACTGTCGAGAAACCGAATGCTATGACGCTCGCCGTTCGGTCCCACTACCTCCGAGAGGCTTGGAAGAGGCCTCCCCTGAAAGCTGGATTCCCACCGATCGTTTGTTTCAAATCTTAGCCCAGTAGCTGAAAAGTAGGCGCTAAGAAGTCCTGCCAAAATCACATAGGTCGTCATGTTACAATTTAGCCAATAAAGGCCTCCTACTGGACCGAAACTGAGTGCTTTTACGCTCGCCGCTCGGCCCCACAGCCGTCCAGAGACTCGGGGGAGGACTCCCCTGAAAGCTGGATTCCCACCGATCGTTTCTTTCAAATCTTAGCCCACTAGCTCAAAACTAGGCGCTAAAATGTCCTGCCAAAGTCACATAGGTCGTCATGTTACAATTTAGTCAATAAAGGCCTACTACTGGAGAGAAACCGAGTGCTTTGACGCTCGCCGATAGGCCCCACGACCTCTGAGAGGCTTGGAAGTGGCCTCCCCTGAAAGCTGGATTCCCAAGGATTGTCTGTGTGAATTCGTAGCCCGCTAGGCTGAAATTAAGCGACCTAAAGTCGTGCCGAAGTCAAATCGGTCGTCATGGTACTCGAGCGAAACTGAGTGCTTTAACGCTCGCCGCTCGGCCCCACAGCCGTCCAGAGACTCGGGGAAGGACTCCCCTGAAAGCTGGATTCCCACCGATCGTTTGTTTCAAATCTTAGCCCACTAGGCTCAAAACGTAAGCGCTAAAATGTCCTGCCAAAGTCACATAGGTCGTCATGTTACAATTTAGTCAATAAAGGACCTACTACTGGAGAGAAACCGAAGTGCTTTGACGCTCGCCGTTCGGCCCCACAGCTGTCCAGAGACTCGGGGGAGGCCTCCCCTGAAAGCTGTATTCCCACCGATCGTTTGTTTCAAATCTTAGCCCACTAGCTCAAAAGTGAGCGCTAAAAAGTCTTGCCAAAGTCACATAGGTCGTCATGTTACAATTTAGTCAATAAAGGCCTACTACTGGAGCGAAACCGAGTGCTTTAACGCTCGCCGTTCGGCCCCAGAACCTCCGAGAGGCTTGGAAGAAGCCTCCCCTGAAAGTTGGATTCCCACCGATCGTTTGTTTCAAATCCTAGCCCAGTAGCTGAAAAGTAGGCGCTAAAAAGTCCTGCCAAAATCACATAGGTCGTCATGTTACAATTTAGTCAATAAAGGCCTCCTACTGGACGGAAACTGAGTGCTTTAACGCTCGCCGCTCGGCCCCACAGCCGTCCAGAGACTTGGGGGAGGCTTCCCCTGAAAGCTGGATTCCCACCGATCGTTTGTTTCAAATCTTAATCCACTAGCTAAAAACTAGGCGCTAAAATGTCCTGCCAAAGTCACATAGGTCGTCATGTTACAATTTAGTCAATAAAGGCCTACTACTGGAGAGAAACCAAGTGCTTTGACGCTCGGCGTACAACCCCACAGCTGTCCAGAGACTCGGGGGAGGCCTCCCCTGAAAGCTGTATTCCCACCGATCGTTTGTTTCAAATCTTAGCCCACTAGCTCAAAAGTGAGCGCTAAAAAGTCTTGCCAAAGTCACATAGGTCGTCATGTTACAATTTAGTCAATAAAGGCCTACTACTGGAGCGAAACCGAGTGCTTTAACGCTCGCCGTTTGGCCCCACAACCTCCGAGAGGCTTGGAAGAAGCCTCCCCTGAAAGCTGGATTCCCACCGATCGTTTGTTTCAAATCCTAGCCCAGTAGCTGAAAAGTAGGCGCTAAAAAGTCCTGCCAAAATCACATAGGTCGTCATGTTACAATTTAGTCAATAAAGGCCTCCTACTGGACCGAAACTGAGTGCTTTAATGCTCGCCGCTCGGCCCCACAGCCGTCCAGAGACTCAGGGGAGGCGTCACCTGAAAGCTGGATTCCCACCGATCGTTTGTTTCAAATCTTAGCCCACTAGGTCAAAAGTAGGCGCTAAAATTTCTTACCAAAGTCACATTGGTCGTCATGTTACAATTTAGTCAATAAAGGCCTACTACTGTCGAGAAACCGAATGCTATGACGCTCGCCGTTCGGCCCCACGACCTCTGAGAGGCTTGGAAGTGGCCTCCCCTGAAAGCTGGATTCCCAAGGATTGTCTGTGTGAATTCCTAGCCCGCTAGGCTGAAATTAAGCGACCTAAAGCCGTGCCGAAGTCAAATCGGTCGTCATGGTACTCGAGCGAAACTGAGTGCTTTAACGGTCGCCGCTCGGACCCACAGCAGTCCAGAGACTCGGGGGAGGACTTCCCCTGAAAGCTGGATTCCCACCGATCGTTTGTTTTAAATCTTAGCCCACTAGCTGAAACGTAAGCGCTAAAAAGTCCTGCCAAAATCACATAGGTCGTCATGTTACAATTTAGTCAATAAAGGCCTATTACTGGACCGAAACTGAGTGCTTTAAGGCTCGCCGTTCGGCCCCACAACCTCCGAGAGGCTTGGAAGAAGCCTCCCCTGAAAGCTGGATTCCCACCGATCGTTTGTTTCAAATCCTAGCCCAGTAGCTGAAAAGTAGGCGCTAAAATGTCCTGCCAAAGTCACATAGGTCGTCATGTTACAATTTAGTCAATAAAGGCCTACTACTGGAGCGAAACCGAGTGCTTTGAACGCTCGGCCGTCGGCCCCACAGCTGTCCAGAGACTCGGGGGAGGCCTCCCCTGAAAGCTGGATTCCCACCGATCGTTTGTTTCAAATCTTAGCCCACTAGCTCAAAACGTAGCGCTAAAAAGTCCTGCCAAAGTCACATAGGTCGTCATGTTACAATTTAGTCAATAAAGGCCTACTACTGGAGCGAAACCGAGTGCTTTGACGCTCGCCGATAGGCCCCACGACCTCTGAGAGGCTTGGAAGTGGCCTCCCCTGAAAGCTGGAATCCCAAGGATCGTCTGTGTGAATTCCTAGCCCGCTAGGCTGAAATTAAGCGACCTAAAGTCGTGCCGAAGTCAAATCGGTCGTCATGGTACTCGAGCGAAACTGAGTGCTTTAACGGTCGCCGCTCGGCCCCACAGCAGTCCAGAGACTCGGGGGAGGCCTCCCCTGAAAGCTGGATTCCCACCGATCGTTTGTTTTAAATCTTAGCCCACTAGCTCAAACGTAAGCGCTAAAAAGTCCTGCCAAAATCACATAGGTCGTCATGTTACAATTTAGTCAATAAAGGCCTATTACTGGACCGAAACTGAGTGCTTTAAGGCTCGCCGCTCAGCCCCACAGCCGTCCAGAGACTCAGGGGAGGTCTCCCCTGAAAGCTTGATTACCACCGATCGTTTGTTTCAAATCTAGCCCAGTAGCTGAAAAGTAGGCGCTAAAAAGTCTTGCCAAAGTCACATAGGTCGTCATGTTACAATTTAGTCAATAAAGGCCTACTACTGGAGCGAAACCGAGTGCTTTAACGCTCGCCGTTCGGCCCCACAACCTCCGAGAGGCTTGGAAGAAGCCTCCCCTGAAAGTTGGATTCCCACCGATCGTTTGTTTCAAATCCTAGCCCAGTAGCTGAAAAGTAGGCGCTAAAAAGTCCTGCCAAAATCACATAGGTCGTCATGTTACAATTTAGTCAATAAAGCCCTACTACTGGAGCGAAACCGAGTGCTTTGAAGCTCACCGATAGGCCCCACGACCTCTGAGAGGCTTGGAAGTTGCCTCCCCTGAAAGCTGGACTCCCAAGGATCGTCTGTGTGAATTCCTAGCCCGCTAGGCTGAAATTAAGCGACCTAAAGTCGTGCCGAAGTCAAATCGGTCGTCATGGTACTCGAGCGAAACTGAGTGCTTTAACGGTCGCCGCTCGGCCCCACAGCAGTCCAGAGACTCGGGGAGAAGCCTCCCCTGAAAGTTGGATTCCCACCGATCGTTTGTTTCAAATCCTAGCCCAGTAGCTGAAAAGTAGGCGCTAAAAAGTCCTGCCAAAATCACATAGGTCGTCATGTTACAATTTAGTCAATAAAGGCCTCCTACTGGACGGAAACTGAGTGCTTTAACGCTCGCCGCTCGGCCCCACAGCCGTCCAGAGACTTGGGGGAGGCTTCCCCTGAAAGCTGGATTCCCACCGATCGTTTGTTTCAAATCTTAGCCCACTAGCTAAAAACTAGGCGCTAAAATGTCCTGCCAAAGTCACATAGGTCGTCATGTTACAATTTAGTCAATAAAGGCCTACTACTGGAGAGAAACCAAGTGCTTTGACGCTCGGCGTACGGCCCCACAGCTGTCCAGAGACTCGGGGGAGGCCTCCCCTGAAAGCTGTATTCCCACCGATCGTTTGTTTCAAATCTTAGCCCACTAGCTCAAAAGTGAGCGCTAAAAAGTCTTGCCAAAGTCACATAGGTCGTCATGTTACAATTTAGTCAATAAAGGCCTACTACTGGAGCGAAACCGAGTGCTTTGAAGCTCGCCGATAGGCCCCACGACCTCTGAGAGGCTTGGAAGTTGCCTCCCCTGAAAGCTGGATTCCCAAGGATCGTCTGTGTGAATTCCTAGCCCGCTAGGCTGAAATTAAGCGACCTAAAGTCGTGCCGAAGTCAAATCGGTCGTCATGGTACTCGAGCGAAACTGAGTGCTTTAACGGTCGCCGCTCGGCCCCACAGCAGTCCAGAGACTCGGGGGAGGCCTCCCCTGAAAGCTGGATTCCCACCGATCGTTTGTTTTAAATCTTAGCCCACTAGCTCAAACGTAAGCGCTAAAAAGTCCTGCCAAAATCACATAGGTCGTCATGTTACAATTTAGTCAATAAAGGCCTATTACTGGACCGAAACTGAGTGCTTTAAGGCTCGCCGCTCAGCCCCACAGCCGTCCAGAGACTCAGGGGAGGTCTCCCCTGAAAGCTTGATTCCCACCGATCGTTTGTTTTAAATCTTAGCCCACTAGCTCAAACGTAAGCGCTAAAAAGTCCTGCCAAAATCACATAGGTCGTCATGTTACAATTTAGTCAATAAAGCCCTACTACTGGAGAGAAACCGAGTGCTTTGACGCTCGCCGTTCGGCCCCACAGCCATCCAGAGACTCGGGGGAGGCCTCCCCTGAAAGCTGGAATCCCAACGATCGTGTGTTTCAAATCTGAGCCAACTAGCTCAAAAGTAAGCGCTAAAAAGTCCTGCCAAAGTCACAATGGTTGTCATGTTACAATTTAGTCAATAAAGGCCTACGACTGGAGCGAAACCGAGTGCTTTGACGCTCGCCGTTCGGCCCCATGACCTCCGAGAGGCTTGGAAGAGGCCTCCCCTGAAAGCTGGATTCCCACCGATCGTTTGTTTCAAATCTTAGCCCAGTAGCTGAAAAGTAGGCGCTAAAAAGTCCTTGCCAAAATCACATAGGTCGTCATGTTACAATTTAGTCAATAAAGGCCTACTACTGTAGCGAAACATGAGTGCTTTAACGCTCGCCGTTCGGCCCCACAAGCCGTCCGAGAGGCTTGGGAAGAAGCCTCCCCTGAAAGTTGGATTCCCACCGATCGTTTGTTTCAAATCCTAGCCCAGTAGCTGAAAAGTAGGCGCTAAAATGTCCTGCCAAAAGTCACATAGGTCGTCATGTTACAATTTAGTCAATAAAGGCCTCCTACTGGACGAGAAACTGAGTGCTTTAACGCTCGCCGCTCGGCCCCACAGCCGTCCAGAGACTTGGGGGAGGCCTTCCCCTGAAAGCTGTATTCCCACCGATCGTTTGTTTCAAATCTTAGCCCACTAGCTCAAAAGTAGGCGCTAAAAATGTCCTGCCAAAGTCACATAGGTCGTCATGTTACAATTTAGTCAATAAAGGCCTACTACTGGAGCAGAAACCGAGTGCTTTGACGCTCGCCGTACGGCCCCTCAACCTGTCCGAGAGGCTCTGGAAGAAGGCCTCCCCTGAAAGCTTGTATTCCCACCGATCGTTTGTTTCAAATCTTAGCCCACTAGCTCAAAAGTGAGCGCTAAAAAGTCTTGCCAAAGTCACATAGGTCGTCATGTTACAATTTAGTCAATAAAGGCCTACTACTGGAGCGAAACAGAGTGCTTTGAAGCTCGCCGATAGGCCCCACGACCTCTGAGAGGCTTGGAAGTTGCCATCCCCTGAAAGCTGGATTCCCAAGGATCGTCTGTGTGAATTCCTAGCCCGCTAGGCTGAAATTAAGCGACCTAAAGTCGTGCTGAAGTCAAATCGGTCGTCATGGTACTCGAGCGAAACTGAGTGCTTTAACGGTCGCCGCTCGGCCCCACAGCAGTCCAGAGACTCGGGGGAGGCCTCCCCTGAAAGCTGGATTCCCACCGATCGTTTGTTTTAAATCTTAGCCCACTAGCTCAAACGTAAGCGCTAAAAAGTCCTGCCAAAATCACATAGGTCGTCATGTTACAATTTAGTCAATAAAGGCCTATTACTGGACCGAAACTGAGTGCTTTAAGGCTCGCCGCTCAGCCCCACAGCCGTCCAGAGACTCAGGGGAGGTCTCCCCTGAAAGCTTGATTCCCACCGATCGTTTGTTTTAAATCTTAGCCCACTAGCTCAAACGTAAGCGCTAAAAAGTCCTGCCAAAATCACATAGGTCGTCATGTTACAATTTAGTCAATAAAGCCCTACGACTGGAGAGAAACCGAGTGCTTTGACGCTCGCCGTTCGCCCCCACAGCCATCCAGAGACTCGGGGGAGGCCTCCCCTGAAAGCTGGAATCCCAACGATCGTGTGTTTCAAATCTGAGCCAACTAGCTCAAAAGTAAGCACTAAAAAGTCCTGCCAAAGTCACAATGGTTGTCATGTTACAATTTAGTCAATGAAGGCCTACTACTGGAGCGAAACCGAGTGCTTTGACGCTCGCCGTTCGGCCCCATGACCTCCGAGAGGCTTTGAAGAGGCCTCCCCTGAAAGCTGGATTCCCACCGATCGTTTGTTTCAAATCTGAGCCCTCTAGCTCAAAAGTAGGCGCTAAAAAGTCATGCCAAAGTCACATAGGTCGTCATTTTACAATTTAGTCAATAAAGGCCCACTACTGGAGCGAAAACGAGTGCTTTGACGCTCGCCGTTCGGCCCCACAGCTGTCCAGAGACTCGGGGGTGGCCTCCCCTGAAAGCTGGATTCCCACCGATCGTTTGTTTCAAATCTTAGCCCACTAGCTTAAAAGTAGGCGCTAAAAAGTCTTACCAAAGTCACATTGGTCGTCATGTTACAATTTAGTCAATAAAGGCCTACTACTGTCGAGAAACCGAATGCTATGACGCTCGCCGTTCGGCCCCACGACCTCCGAGAAGCTTGGAAGAGGCCTCCCCTGAAAGCTGGATTCCCACCGATCGTTTGTTTAAAATCTTAGCCCAGTAGCTGAAAAGTAGGCGCTAAGAAGTCCTGCCAAAATCACATAGGTCGTCATGTTACAATTTAGCCAATAAAGGCCTCCTACTGGACCGAAACTGAGTGCTTTAACGCTCGCCGCTCGGCCCCACAGCTGTCCAGAGACTCGGGGGAGGACTCCCCTGAAAGCTGGATTCCCACCGATCGTTTGTGTCAAATCTTAGCGCACTAGGTGAAAAGTAAGCGCTAAAAAGTCCTGCCAAAGTCACATAGGTTGTCATGTTACAATTTAGTCAATAAAGGCCTCCTACTGGACCGAAACTGAGTGCTTTAATGCTCGCCGCTCGGCCCCACAGCCGTCCAGAGACTCAAGGGAAGCGTCCCCTGAAAGCTGGATTCCCACCGATCGTTTGTTTTAAATCTTAGCCCACTAGCTCAAAAGTAGGCGCTAAAAAGTCATGCCAAAGTCACATAGGTCGTCATGTTACAATTTAGTCAATAAAGGCCCACTACTGGAGCGAAAACGAGTGCTTTGACGCTCGCCGTTCGGCCCCACAGCTGTCCAGAGACTCGGGGGAGGCCTCCCCTGAAAGCTGGATTCCCACCGATCGTTTGTTTCAAATCTTAGCGCACTAGGTGAAAAGTAAGCGCTAAAAAGTCCTGCCAAAGTCACATAGGTTGTCATGTTACAATTTAGTCAATAAAGGCCTACTACTGGAGCGAAACCGAGTGCTTTGACGCTCGCCGTTCAGGCCCACGACCTCCGAGAGGCTTGGAAGAGGCCTCCCCTGAAAGCTGGATTCCCACCGATCGTTTCTTTCAAATCTTAGCCTAGTAGCTGAAAAGTAGGCGCTAAAAAGTCCTGCCAAAATCACATAGGTCGTCATGTTACAATTTAGTCAATAAAGTCCGCCTACTGGACCGAAACTGAGTGCTTTAACGCTTGCCGCTCGGCCCCACAGCCGTCCAGACACTCGGGGGAGGCCTCTCCTGAAAGCTGGATTCCCACCGATCGTTTGTTTCAAATCTTAGCCCACTAGCTAAAAAGTAGCCGCTAAAAAGTCTTACCAAAGTCACATAGGTCGTCATGTTACAATTTAGTCAATAAAGGCCTACTACTGTAGAGAAACCGAATGCTATGACGCTCGCCGTTCGGCCCCACGACCTCCGAGAGGCTTGGAAGAGGCATCTCCTGAAAGCTGGATTCCCAAGGATTGTCTGTGTGAATTCCTAGCCCGCTAGGCTGAAATTAAGCGACCTAAAGTCATGCCGAAGTCAAATCGGTCGTCATGATAACGAGCGAAACTGAGTGCTTTAAAGCTCGCCGCTCGGTCCCACAGCCGTCCAGAGACTCGGGGGAGGACTCCCCTGAAAGCGGTATTCCCACCGATCGTTAGTTTCAAATCTTAGCCCACTAGCTAAAAAGTAGCCGCTAAAAAGTCTTACCAAAGTCACATAGGTCGTCATGTTACAATTTAGTCAATAAAGGCCTACTACTGTAGAGAAACCGAATGCTATGACGCTCGCCGTTCGGCCCCACGACCTCCGAGAGGCTTGGAAGAGGCATCCCCTGAAAGCTGGATTCCCAAGGATTGTCTGTGTGAATTCCTAGCCCACTAGGCTGAAATTAAGCGACCTAAAGTCATGCCGAAGTCAAATCGGTCGTCATGATAACGAGCGAAACTGAGTGCTTTAAAGCTCGCCGCTCGGTCCCACAGCCGTCCAGAGACTCGGGGGAGGACTCCCCTGAAAGCGGTATTCCCACCGATCGTTAGTTTCAAATCTTAGCGCACAAGGTAAAAAGTAAGCGCTAAAAAGTCCTGCCAAAGTCACATAGGATGTCATGTTAAAATTTAGTCAATAAAGGCCTACTACTGGAGCGAAACCGAGTGCTTTGATGCTCGCCGTTTGGGCCCACAACCTCCAAGAGGCTTGGAAGAGGCCTCCCCAGAAAGCTGGATTCCCACCGATCGTTTCTTTCAAATCTTAGCCCAGTCGCTGAAAAGTAGGCGCTAAAAAGTCCTGCCAAAATCACATAGGTCGTCATGTTACAATTTAGTCAATTAAGGCCTATTACTGGACCAAAACTGAGTGCTTTAACGCTCGCCGCTCGGCCCCACAGCTGTCCAGAGACTCGGGGGTAGCCTCCCCTGAAAGCTGGATTCCCACCGATCGTTTGTTTCAAATCTTAGCCCAGTAGCTAAAAGGTAAGCGCTAAAAGGTCTTGCCAAAGTCACATAGGTCGTCATGTTACAATTTAGTCATTAAAGGCCTACGACTGGAGCGAAACCGAGTGCTTCGACGCTCGCCGTTCGGCCCCACAACCTCCGAGAGGCTTGGAAGGGGCCTCCCTTGAAAGCTGGATTCCCAAGGCTTGTCTGTGTGAATTCCTAGCCCGCTAGGCTGAAATTATGCGACCTAAAGTCGTGCCGAAGTCAAATCGGTTGTCATGGTACTCGAGCGAAACTGCGTGCTTTAACGGTCGCCGCTCGGCCCCACAGCAGTCCAGAGACACGGGGTAGGCCTCCCCTGAAAGCTGGATTCCCACCGATTGTTTGTTTCAAATCTTCGCCCAGTAACTGAAAAGTAGGCGCTATAAAGTCCTGCCAAAATCACATAGGTCGTCATGTTACAATTTAGTCAATAAAGGCCTCCTACTGGACCGAAACTGAGTGCTTTAACGCTCGCCGCTCGGCCCCACAGCAGTCCAGAGACACGGGGTAGGCCTCCCCTGAAAGCTGGATTCCCACCGATCGTTTGTTTCAAATCTTAGCACACTAGCTGAAAAGTAGGCGCTAAAAAGTCCTGCCAAAATCACATAGGTCGTCAGGTTACAATTTAGTCAATAAAGTCCGCCGACTGGACCGAAACTGAGTGCTTTAACGCTCGCCGCACGGCCCCACAGCCGTCCAGACACTCGGGGGTGGCCTCCCCTGAAAGCTGGATTCCCACCGATCGTTTGTTTCAAATCTTAGCCCACTAGCTTAAAAGTAGGCGCTAAAAAGTCTTACCAAAGTCACATTGGTCGTCATGTTACAATTTAGTCAATAAAGGCCTACTACTGTCGAGAAACCGAATGCTATGACGCTCGCCGTTCGGTCCCACTACCTCCGAGAGGCTTGGAAGAGGCCTCCCCTGAAAGCTGGATTCCCACCGATCGTTTGTTTCAAATCTTAGCCCAGTAGCTGAAAAGTAGGCGCTAAGAAGTCCTGCCAAAATCACATAGGTCGTCATGTTACAATTTAGCCAATAAAGGCCTCCTACTGGACCGAAACTGAGTGCTTTTACGCTCGCCGCTCGGCCCCACAGCCGTCCAGAGACTCGGGGGAGGACTCCCCTGAAAGCTGGATTCCCACCGATCGTTTCTTTCAAATCTTAGCCCACTAGCTCAAAACTAGGCGCTAAAATGTCCTGCCAAAGTCACATAGGTCGTCATGTTACAATTTAGTCAATAAAGGCCTACTACTGGAGAGAAACCGAGTGCTTTGACGCTCGCCGATAGGCCCCACGACCTCTGAGAGGCTTGGAAGTGGCCTCCCCTCAAAGCTGGATTCCCAAGGATTGTCTGTGTGAATTCGTAGCCCGCTAGGCTGAAATTAAGCGACCTAAAGTCGTGCCGAAGTCAAATCGGTCGTCATGGTACTCGAGCGAAACTGAGTGCTTTAACGATCGCCGCTCGGCCCCACAGCCGTCCAGAGACTCGGGGGAGGACTCCCCTGAAAGCTGGATTCCCACCGATCGTTTGTTTCAAATCTTAGCACACTAGGTCAAAAGTAAGCGCTAAAACGTCCTGCCAAAGTCACATAGGTTGTCATGTTACAATTTAGTCAATAAAGGCCTCCTACTGGAGCGAAACCGAGTGCTTTGACGCTCGCCGTTCGGCCCCACGACCTCCGAGAGGCTTGGAAGAGGCCTCCCCTGAAAGCTGGATTCCCACCGATCGTTTGTTTCAAATCTTAGCCCAGTAGCTGAAAAGTAGGCGCTAAGAAGTCCTGCCAAAATCACATAGGTCGTCATGTTACAATTTAGTCAATAAAGGCCTCCTACTGGACCGAAACTGAGTGCTTTAACGCTAGCCGCTCGGCCCCACAGCCGTCCAGAGACTCAGGGGAGGCCTCCCCTGAAAGCTGGATTCCCACTGATCGTTTGTTTCAAATCTTAGCCCAGTAGCTGAAAAGTAGGCGCAAAAAAGTCCTGCCAAAGTCACATAGGTCGTCATGTTACAATTTAGTCAATAAAGGCCTACTACTGGACCGAAACCGAGTGCTTTGACGCTCGCCGTTCGGCCCCACGACCTCTGAGAGGCTTGGAAGTTGCCTCCCCTGAAAACTGGATTCCCAAGGATTGTCTGTGTGAATTCCTAGCCCGCTAGGCTGAAATTAAGCGACCTAAAGTCGTGCCTAAGTCAAATCGGTCGTCATGGTACTCGAGCGAAACTGAGTGCTTTAAAGCTCGCCGCTCGGTCCCACAGCCGTCCAGAGACTCGGGGGAGGACTCCCCTGAAAGCTGTATTCCCATCCATCGTTTGCTTCAAATCTTAGCGCACTAGCTCAAACGTAAGCGCTAAAAAGTCCTGCCAAAATCACATAGGTCGTCATGTTACAATTTAGTCAATAAAGGCCTATTACTGGACCGAAACTGAGTGCTTTGACGGTCGCCGTTCGGCCCCACAGCCGTCCAGAGACTCGGGGGAGGCCTCCCCTGAAAGCTGCATTCCCACCGATCGTTTGTTTCAAATCTTAGCCCAGTAGCTGAAAAGTAGGCGCTAAAAAGTCCTGCCAAAATCACATAGGTCGTCATGTTACAATTTAGTCAATAAAGGCCTACTACTGGAGAGAAACCGAGTGCTTTAACGCTCGCCGCTCGGCCTCATAGCCGTCCAGAGACTTGGGGGAGGCCTCCCCTGAAAGCTGGATTCCCACCGATCGTTTGTTTCAAATCTTAGCTCAGTAGCTCAAAAGTAGGCGCTAAAAAGTCCTGCCAAAGTCACATAGGTTGTCATGTTACAATTTAGTCAATAAAGGCCTACTGCTGGAGCGAAACCGAGTGCTTTGACGGTCGCCGTTCGGCCCCATGACCTCCGAGAGGCTTGGAAGCGGCCTCCCCTGAAAGCTGGATTCCCACCGATCGTTTGTTTAAAATCTTAGCCCAGTAGCTGAAAAGTAGGCGCAAAAAAGTCCTGCCAAAGTCACATAGGTTGTGATGTTACAATTTAGTCAATAAAGGGTTACTACTGGAGCGAAACCAAGTGCTTCGACGCTCGCCGTTCGGCCCCACGAGCTCCGAGACGCTTGGAAGAGGCCTCCTTTGAACGCTGGATTCCCAAGGTTTGTCTGTGTGAATTCCTGGCCCGCTAGGCTGAAATTAAGCGACCAAAAGTCGTGCCGAAGTCAAATTGGTCGTCATGGTACTCGAGCGAAACTGAGTGCTTTAACGGGCGCCGCTCGGCCACACAGCCGTCCAGAGACTCGGGGGAGGACTCCCCTGAAAGCTGGATTCCCATCCATCGTTTGCTTAAAATCTTAGCGCACTAGCTCAAACGTAAGCGCTAAAAAGTCCTGCCAAAATCACATAGGTCGTCATGTTACAATTTAGTCAATAAAGGCCTATTACTGGACCGAAACGGAGTGCTTTGACGGTCGCCGTTCGGCCCCACAGCCGTCCAGAGACTCGGGGGAGGCCTCCCCTGAAAGCTGCATTCCCACCGATCGTTTGTTTCAAATCTTAGCCCAGTAGCTGAAAAGCAGGCGCTAAAAAGTCCTGCCAAAATCACATAGGTCGTCATGTTACAATTTAGTCAATAAAGGCCTATTACTGGAGCGCAACTGAGTGCTTTGACGCACGCCGTTCGGCCCCACGACCTCTGAGAGGCTTGGAAGAAGCCTCCCCTTAATGCTGGATTCCCACTGATCGTTTGTTTTAAATCTTAGCCCACTAGCTCAAACGTAAGCGCTAAAAAGTCTTGCCAAAATCACATAGGTCGTCATGTTACAATTTAGTCAATAAAGGCCTACTACTGGAGCGCAACTGAGTGCTTTAACGCTCGCCGTTCGGCCCCACAACCTCTGAGAGGCTTGGAAGAGGCCTCCCCTAAAAGCTGGATTCCCACCGATCGTTTGTTTCAAATCTTAGCCCAGTAGCTGAAAAGTAGGCGCTAAAAAGTCCTGCCAAAATCACATAGGTCGTCATGGTCCAATTTACTCAATAAAGGCCAACTACTGGAGAGAATCCGAGTGCCTTGACGCTCGCCGTTCGGCCCCACAGCCGTCCAGAGACTCGCGGGAGGCCTCCCCTGAAAGCTGGATTCCCACCGATCGTTTGTTTCAAATCTTAGCTCACTCGCTCAAAAGTAAGCGCTAAAAAGTCCTGCCAAAATCACATAGGTCGTCATGTTACAATTTAGTCAATAAAGGCCTACTACTGGAGAGAAACCGAGTGCTTTGACGCTCGCCGTTCGACCCCACAGCTGTCCAGAGACTCGCGGGAGGCCTCCCCTGAAAGCTGGATTCCCAAGGATTGTGTCTGTGAATTCCTAGCCCGTTAGGCTGAAATTAAGCGACCTAAAGTCGTGCCGAAGTCAAATCGGTCGTCATGGTACTCGAGCGAAACGGAGTGCTTTAACGCTCGCCGCTCGGCCCCACAGCCGTCCAGAGACTCGGGGGAGGACTTCCCTGAAAGCTGGATTCCCACCGATCGTTTGTTTCAAATCTTAGCCCACTAGCTCAAAACTAGGCGCTAAAATGTCCTGCCAAAGTCACATAGGTCGTCATGTTACAATTTAGTCAATAAAGGCCTACTACTGGAGAGAAACCGAGTGCTTTGACGCTCGCCGATAGGCCCCACGACCTCTGAGAGGCTTGGAAGTGGCCTCCCCTCAAAGCTGGATTCCCAAGGATTGTCTGTGTGAATTCGTAGCCCGCTAGGCTGAAATTAAGCGACCTAAAGTCGTGCCGAAGTCAAATCGGTCGTCATGGTACTCGAGCGAAACTGAGTGCTTTAACGATCGCCGCTCGGCCCCACAGCCGTCCAGAGACTCGGGGGAGGACTCCCCTGAAAGCTGGATTCCCACCGATCGTTTGTTTCAAATCTTAGCACACTAGGTCAAAAGTAAGCGCTAAAACGTCCTGCCAAAGTCACATAGGTTGTCATGTTACAATTTAGTCAATAAAGGCCTCCTACTGGAGCGAAACCGAGTGCTTTGACGCTCGCCGTTCGGCCCCACGACCTCCGAGAGGCTTGGAAGAGGCCTCCCCTGAAAGCTGGATTCCCACCGATCGTTTGTTTCAAATCTTAGCCCAGTAGCTGAAAAGTAGGCGCTAAGAAGTCCTGCCAAAATCACATAGGTCGTCATGTTACAATTTAGTCAATAAAGGCCTCCTACTGGACCGAAACTGAGTGCTTTAACGCTAGCCGCTCGGCCCCACAGCCGTCCAGAGACTCAGGGGAGGCCTCCCCTGAAAGCTGGATTCCCACTGATCGTTTGTTTCAAATCTTAGCCCAGTAGCTGAAAAGTAGGCGCAAAAAAGTCCTGCCAAAGTCACATAGGTCGTCATGTTACAATTTAGTCAATAAAGGCCTACTACTGGACCGAAACCGAGTGCTTTGACGCTCGCCGTTCGGCCCCACGACCTCTGAGAGGCTTGGAAGTTGCCTCCCCTGAAAACTGGATTCCCAAGGATTGTCTGTGTGAATTCCTAGCCCGCTAGGCTGAAATTAAGCGACCTAAAGTCGTGCCTAAGTCAAATCGGTCGTCATGGTACTCGAGCGAAACTGAGTGCTTTAAAGCTCGCCGCTCGGTCCCACAGCCGTCCAGAGACTCGGGGGAGGACTCCCCTGAAAGCTGTATTCCCATCCATCGTTTGCTTCAAATCTTAGCGCACTAGCTCAAACGTAAGCGCTAAAAAGTCCTGCCAAAATCACATAGGTCGTCATGTTACAATTTAGTCAATAAAGGCCTATTACTGGACCGAAACTGAGTGCTTTGACGGTCGCCGTTCGGCCCCACAGCCGTCCAGAGACTCGGGGGAGGCCTCCCCTGAAAGCTGCATTCCCACCGATCGTTTGTTTCAAATCTTAGCCCAGTAGCTGAAAAGTAAGCGCTAAAAAGTCCTGCCAAAATCACATAGGTCGTCATGTTACAATTTAGTCAATAAAGGCCTACTACTGGAGAGAAACCGAGTGCTTTAACGCTCGCCGCTCGGCCTCATAGCCGTCCAGAGACTTGGGGGAGGCCTCCCCTGAAAGCTGGATTCCCACCGATCGTTTGTTTCAAATCTTAGCTCAGTAGCTCAAAAGTAGGCGCTAAAAAGTCCTGCCAAAGTCACATAGGTTGTCATGTTACAATTTAGTCAATAAAGGCCTACTGCTGGAGCGAAACCGAGTGCTTTGACGGTCGCCGTTCGGCCCCATGACCTCCGAGAGGCTTGGAAGCGGCCTCCCCTGAAAGCTGGATTCCCACCGATCGTTTGTTTAAAATCTTAGCCCAGTAGCTGAAAAGTAGGCGCAAAAAAGTCCTGCCAAAGTCACATAGGTTGTGATGTTACAATTTAGTCAATAAAGGGTTACTACTGGAGCGAAACCAAGTGCTTCGACGCTCGCCGTTCGGCCCCACGAGCTCCGAGACGCTTGGAAGAGGCCTCCTTTGAACGCTGGATTCCCAAGGTTTGTCTGTGTGAATTCCTGGCCCGCTAGGCTGAAATTAAGCGACCAAAAGTCGTGCCGAAGTCAAATTGGTCGTCATGGTACTCGAGCGAAACTGAGTGCTTTAACGGGCGCCGCTCGGCCACACAGCCGTCCAGAGACTCGGGGGAGGACTCCCCTGAAAGCTGGATTCCCATCCATCGTTTGCTTAAAATCTTAGCGCACTAGCTCAAACGTAAGCGCTAAAAAGTCCTGCCAAAATCACATAGGTCGTCATGTTACAATTTAGTCAATAAAGGCCTATTACTGGACCGAAACGGAGTGCTTTGACGGTCGCCGTTCGGCCCCACAGCCGTCCAGAGACTCGGGGGAGGCCTCCCCTGAAAGCTGCATTCCCACCGATCGTTTGTTTCAAATCTTAGCCCAGTAGCTGAAAAGCAGGCGCTAAAAAGTCCTGCCAAAATCACATAGGTCGTCATGTTACAATTTAGTCAATAAAGGCCTATTACTGGAGCGCAACTGAGTGCTTTGACGCACGCCGTTCGGCCCCACGACCTCTGAGAGGCTTGGAAGAAGCCTCCCCTTAATGCTGGATTCCCACTGATCGTTTGTTTTAAATCTTAGCCCACTAGCTCAAACGTAAGCGCTAAAAAGTCTTGCCAAAATCACATAGGTCGTCATGTTACAATTTAGTCAATAAAGGCCTACTACTGGAGCGCAACTGAGTGCTTTAACGCTCGCCGTTCGGCCCCACAACCTCTGAGAGGCTTGGAAGAGGCCTCCCCTAAAAGCTGGATTCCCACCGATCGTTTGTTTCAAATCTTAGCCCAGTAGCTGAAAAGTAGGCGCTAAAAAGTCCTGCCAAAATCACATAGGTCGTCATGGTCCAATTTACTCAATAAAGGCCAACTACTGGAGAGAATCCGAGTGCCTTGACGCTCGCCGTTCGGCCCCACAGCCGTCCAGAGACTCGCGGGAGGCCTCCCCTGAAAGCTGGATTCCCACCGATCGTTTGTTTCAAATCTTAGCTCACTCGCTCAAAAGTAAGCGCTAAAAAGTCCTGCCAAAATCACATAGGTCGTCATGTTACAATTTAGTCAATAAAGGCCTACTACTGGAGAGAAACCGAGTGCTTTGACGCTCGCCGTTCGACCCCACAGCTGTCCAGAGACTCGCGGGAGGCCTCCCCTGAAAGCTGGATTCCCAAGGATTGTGTCTGTGAATTCCTAGCCCGTTAGGCTGAAATTAAGCGACCTAAAGTCGTGCCGAAGTCAAATCGGTCGTCATGGTACTCGAGCGAAACGGAGTGCTTTAACGCTCGCCGCTCGGCCCCACAGCCGTCCAGAGACTCGGGGGAGGACTTCCCTGAAAGCTGGATTCCCACCGATCGTTTGTTTCAAATCTTAGCCCACTAGGTCAAACGTAGGCGCTAAAAAGTCTTGCCAAAGTCACATAGGTCGTCATGTTACAATTTAGTCAATAAAGGCCTACTACTGGAGAGAAACCGAGTGCTATGACGCTCGCTGTTCGGCCCCACGACCTCCGAGAGGCTTGGAAGAGGCCTCCCCTGAAAGCTGGATTCCCACCGATCGTTTGTTTCAAATCTTTGCCCAGTAGCTGAAAAGTAGGCGCTAAAAAGTCTTGCCAAAATCACATAGGTCGTCATGTTACAATTTAGTCAACAAAGGCCTCCTACTGGACCGAAACTGAGTGCTTTAACGCTCGCCGTTCGGCCCCACGACCTCTGAGAGGCTTGGAAGAGGCCTCCCCTAAAAGCTGGATTCCCACCGATCGTTTGTTTCAAATCTTAGCCCAGTAGCTGAAAAGTAGGCGCTAAAAAGTCCTGCCAAAATCACATAGGTCGTCATGTTCCAATTTACTCAATAAAGGCCAACTACTGGAGAGAATCCGAGTGCCTTGACGCTCGCCGTTCGGCCCCACAGCTGTCCAGAGACTCGCGGGAGGCCTCCCCTGAAAGCTGGATTCCCAAGGATTGTCTGTGTGAATTCCTAGCCGTTAGGCTGAAATTAAGCGACCTAAAGACGTGCCGAAGTCAAATAGGTCGTCATGGTACTCGAGCGAAACTGAGTGCTTTAACGCTCGCCGCTCGGCCCCACAGCCGTCCAGAGACTCGGGGGAGGACTTCCCTGAAAGCTGGATTCCAACCGATAATGTGATTCAAATCTTAGCCCACTAGCTCAAAAGTAAGCGCTAAAAAGTCCTGCCAAAATCACATAGGTCGTCATGTTACAATTTAGTCAATAAAGGCCTACTACTGGACCGAAACTGAGTGCTTTAACGCTCGCCACTCTGCCCCACAGCCGTCCAGATACTCGGGGGAGGCGTCCCCTGAAAGCTGGATTCCCACCTATCGTTTGTTTCAAATCTTAGCCCACTAGCTCAAAAGTAGGCGCTAAAAATTCCTGCCAAAATCACATAGGTCGTCATGTTACAATTTACTCAATAAAGGCCAACTACTGGAGAGAAACAGAGTGCTTTGACGCTCGCCGTTCGGGCCCACGACCTCTGAGAGGCTTGGAAGAGGCCTCCCCTGAAAGCTGGATTCCCACCGATCGTTTGTTTCAAATCTTAGCTTACTAGCTCAAAAGTAAGCGCTAAAAAGCCCTGCCAAAATCACATCGGTCGTCATGTTACAATTTAGACAATAAAGGCCTCCTACTGGACCGAAACTGAGTGCTTTAACGCTCGCCGCTCGGCCCCACAGCCGTCCAGGGACTCGGGGGAGGCATTCCCTGAAAGCTGGATTCCCACCGACTGTTTGTTTCAAATCTTAGCCCACTAGCTCAAAAGTAGGCGCTAAAAAGTCTTGCCAAAGTCACATAGGTCGTCATGTTACAATTTAGTCAATAAAGGCCTACTACTGGAGCGAAACAGAGTCCTTTGACGCTTGCCGATAGGCCCCACGACCTCTGAGAGGCTTGGAAGTGGCCTCCCCTGAAAGCTGGATTCCCAAGGATTGTCTGTGTGAATTCCTAGCCCGCTAGGCTGAAATTAAGTGACCTAAAGCCGTGCCGAAGTCAAATCGGTCGTCATGGTACTCGAGCGAAACTGAGTGCTTTAACGGTCGCCGCTCGGACCCACAGCAGTCCAGAGACTCGGGGGAGGACTTCCCTGAAAGCTGGATTCCCACCGATCGTTTGTTTCAAATCTTAGCCCACTAGCTGAAACGTAAGCGCTAAAAAGTCCTGCCAAAATCACATAGGTCGTCATGTTACAATTTAGTCAATAAAGGCCTATTACTGGACCGAAACTGAGTGCTTTAAGGCTCGCCGTTCGGCCCCACAACCTCCGAGAGGCTTGGAAGAAGCCTCCCCTGAAAGCTGGATTCCCACCGATCGTTTGTTTCAAATCCTAGCCCAGTAGCTGAAAAG
This sequence comes from Phycodurus eques, assembly GCF_024500275.1. Classification (NCBI taxonomy): domain Eukaryota; kingdom Metazoa; phylum Chordata; class Actinopteri; order Syngnathiformes; family Syngnathidae; genus Phycodurus; species Phycodurus eques. Next base: position 4,340 of record NW_026904084.1, on the reverse strand, counting down.
TAGGCGCTAAAATGTCCTGCCAAAGTCACATAGGTCGTCATGTTACAATTTAGTCAATAAAGGCCTACTACTGGAGAGAAACCGAGTGCTTTGACGCTCGGCGTACGGCCCCACAGCTGTCCAGAGACTCGGGGGAGGCCTCCCCTGAAAGCTGGATTCCCACCGATCGTTTGTTTTAAATCTTAGCCCACTAGCTCAAACGTAAGCGCTAAAAAGTCCTGCCAAAATCACATAGGTCGTCATGTTACAATTTAGTCAATAAAGGCCTATTACTGGACCGAAACTGAGTGCTTTAAGGCTCGCCGCTCAGCCCCACAGCCGTCCAGAGACTCAGGGGAGGTCTCCCCTGAAAACTTGATTACCACCGATCGTTTGTTTCAAATCCTAGCCCAGTAGCTGAAAAGTAGGCGCTAAAAAGTCTTGCCAAAATCACATAGGTCGTCATGTTACAATTTAGTCAATAAAGGCCTCCTACTGTACCGAAACTGAGTGCTTTAACGCTCGCCGCTCGGCCCCACAGCCGTCCAGAGACTCGGGGGAGGACTCCCCTGAAAGCTGGATTCCCACCGATCGTTTGTTTCAAATCTTAGCCCACTAGCTCAAAACTAGGCGCTAAAATGTCCTGCCAAAGTCACATAGGTCGTCATGTTACAATTTAGTCAATAAAGGCCTACTACTGGAGAGAAACCAAGTGCTTTGACGCTCGCCGTTCGGCCCCACAGCTGTCCAGAGACTCGGGGGAGGCCTCCCCTGAAAGCTGTATTCCCACCGATCGTTTGTTTCAAATCTTAGCCCACTAGCTCAAAAGTGAGCGCTAAAAAGTCTTGCCAAAGTCACATAGGTCGTCATGTTACAATTTAGTCAATAAAGGCCTACTACTGGAGCGAAACCGAGTGCTTTAACGCTCGCCGTTCGGCCCCACAACCTCCGAGAGGCTTGGAAGAAGCCTCCCCTGAAAGTTGGATTCCCACCGATCGTTTGTTTCAAATCCTAGCCCAGTAGCTGAAAAGTAGGCGCTAAAAAGTCCTGCCAAAATCACATAGGTCGTCATGTTACAATTTAGTCAATAAAGCCCTACTACTGGAGCGAAACCGAGTGCTTTGAAGCTCACCGATAGGCCCCACGACCTCTGAGAGGCTTGGAAGTTGCCTCCCCTGAAAGCTGGACTCCCAAGGATCGTCTGTGTGAATTCCTAGCCCGCTAGGCTGAAATTAAGCGACCTAAAGTCGTGCCGAAGTCAAATCGGTCGTCATGGTACTCGAGCGAAACTGAGTGCTTTAACGGTCGCCGCTCGGCCCCACAGCAGTCCAGAGACTCGGGGGAGGCCTCCCCTGAAAGCTGGATTCCCACCGATCGTTTGTTTTAAATCTTAGCCCACTAGCTCAAACGTAAGCGCTAAAAAGTCCTGCCAAAATCACATAGATCATCATGTTACAATTTAGTCAATAAAGGCCTATTACTGGACCGAAACTGAGTGCTTTAAGGCTCGCCGCTCAGCCCCACAGCCGTCCAGAGACTTGGGGGAGGCTTCCCCTGAAAGCTGGATTCCCACCGATCGTTTGTTTCAAATCTTAGCCCACTAGCTAAAAACTAGGCGCTAAAATGTCCTGCCAAAGTCACATAGGTCGTCATGTTACAATTTAGTCAATAAAGGCCTACTACTGGAGAGAAACCAAGTGCTTTGACGCTCGGCGTACGGCCCCACAGCTGTCCAGAGACTCGGGGGAGGCCTCCCCTGAAAGCTGTATTCCCACCGATCGTTTGTTTCAAATCTTAGCCCACTAGCTCAAAAGTGAGCGCTAAAAAGTCTTGCCAAAGTCACATAGGTCGTCATGTTACAATTTAGTCAATAAAGGCCTACTACTGGAGCGAAACCGAGTGCTTTGAAGCTCGCCGATAGGCCCCACGACCTCTGAGAGGCTTGGAAGTTGCCTCCCCTGAAAGCTGGATTCCCAAGGATCGTCTGTGTGAATTCCTAGCCCGCTAGGCTGAAATTAAGCGACCTAAAGTCGTGCCGAAGTCAAATCGGTCGTCATGGTACTCGAGCGAAACTGAGTGCTTTAACGGTCGCCGCTCGGCCCCACAGCAGTCCAGAGACTCGGGGGAGGCCTCCCCTGAAAGCTGGATTCCCACCGATCGTTTGTTTTAAATCTTAGCCCACTAGCTCAAACGTAAGCGCTAAAAAGTCCTGCCAAAATCACATAGGTCGTCATGTTACAATTTAGTCAATAAAGGCCTATTACTGGACCGAAACTGAGTGCTTTAAGGCTCGCCGCTCAGCCCCACAGCCGTCCAGAGACTCAGGGGAGGTCTCCCCTGAAAGCTTGATTCCCACCGATCGTTTGTTTTAAATCTTAGCCCACTAGCTCAAACGTAAGCGCTAAAAAGTCCTGCCAAAATCACATAGGTCGTCATGTTACAATTTAGTCAATAAAGCCCTACTACTGGAGAGAAACCGAGTGCTTTGACGCTCGCCGTTCGGCCCCACAGCCATCCAGAGACTCGGGGGAGGCCTCCCCTGAAAGCTGGAATCCCAACGATCGTGTGTTTCAAATCTGAGCCAACTAGCTCAAAAGTAAGCGCTAAAAAGTCCTGCCAAAGTCACAATGGTTGTCATGTTACAATTTAGTGAATAAAGGCCTACGACTGGAGCGAAACCGAGTGCTTTGACGCTCGCCGTTCGGCCACATGACCTCCGAGAGGCTTGGAAGAGGCCTCCCCTGAAAGCTGGATTCCCACCGATCGTTTTTTTCAAATCTTAGCCCAGTAGCTGAAAAGTAGGCGCTAAAAAGTCTTGCCAAAATCACATAGGTCGTCATGTTACAATTTAGTCAATAAAGGCCTCCTACTGTACCGAAACTGAGTGCTTTAACGCTCGCCGCTCGGCACCACAGCCGTCCAGAGACTCGGGGGAGGACTCCCCTAAAAGCTGGATTCCCACCGATCGTTTGTTTCAAATCTTAGCCCACTAGCTCAAAACTAGGCGCTAAAATGTCCTGCCAAAGTCACATAGGTCGTCATGTTACAATTTAGTCAATAAAGGCCTACTACTGGAGAGAAACCAAGTGCTTTGACGCTCGCCGTTCGGCCCCACAGCTGTCCAGAGACTCGGGGGAGGCCTCCCCTGAAAGCTGTATTCCCACCGATCGTTTGTTTCAAATCTTAGCCCACTAGCTCAAAAGTGAGCGCTAAAAAGTCTTGCCAAAGTTACATAGGTCGTCATGTTACAATTTAGTCAATAAAGGCCTACTACTGGAGCAAAACCGAGTGCTTTAACGCTCGCCGTTCGGCCCCTCAACCTCCGAGAGGCTTGGAAGAAGCCTCCCCTGAAAGTTGGATTCCCACCGATCGTTTGTTTCAAATCTTAGCCCACTAGCTCAAAAGTGAGCGCTAAAAAGTCTTGCCAAAGTCACATAGGTCGTCATGTTACAATTTAGTCAATAAAGGCCTACTACTGGAGCGAAACAGAGTGCTTTGAAGCTCGCCGATAGGCCCCACGACCTCTGAGAGGCTTGGAAGTTGCCACCCCTGAAAGCTGGATCCCCAAGGATCGTCTGTGTGAATTCCTAGCCCGCTAGGCTGAAATTAAGCGACCTAAAGTCGTGCTGAAGTCAAATCGGTCGTCATGGTACTCGAGCGAAACTGAGTGCTTTAACGGTCGCCGCTCGGCCCCACAGCAGTCCAGAGACTCGGGGGAGGCCTCCCCTGAAAGCTGGATTCCCACCGATCGTTTGTTTTAAATCTTAGCCCACTAGCTCAAACGTAAGCGCTAAAAAGTCCTGCCAAAATCACATAGGTCGTCATGTTACAATTTAGTCAATAAAGGCCTATTACTGGACCGAAACTGAGTGCTTTAAGGCTCGCCGCTCAGCCCCACAGCCGTCCAGAGACTCAGGGGAGGTCTCCCCTGAAAGCTTGATTCCCACCGATCGTTTGTTTTAAATCTTAGCCCACTAGCTCAAACGTAAGCGCTAAAAAGTCCTGCCAAAATCACATAGGTCGTCATGTTACAATTTAGTCAATAAAGCCCTACGACTGGAGAGAAACCGAGTGCTTTGACGCTCGCCGTTCGCCCCCACAGCCATCCAGAGACTCGGGGGAGGCCTCCCCTGAAAGCTGGAATCCCAACGATCGTGTGTTTCAAATCTGAGCCAACTAGCTCAAAAGTAAGCACTAAAAAGTCCTGCCAAAGTCACAATGGTTGTCATGTTACAATTTAGTCAATGAAGGCCTACTACTGGAGCGAAACCGAGTGCTTTGACGCTCGCCGTTCGGCCCCATGACCTCCGAGAGGCTTTGAAGAGGCCTCCCCTGAAAGCTGGATTCCCACCGATCGTTTG